>NC_041375.1:8524252-8599252 GCF_900634415.1 Cottoperca gobio | reverse complement strand
GTCAATTATAGTTTTTAGAAAGAAAGAAAATCTGTACGGGCAGAAATCAGAATCGGCAGGTCAGACAAAAAAATGGATGTCGGAATTGGCCTAGAAAATTGCAATCGGTATATCGCTAAACAAAAAGGACATACTTGTGTTGTTACTGTAATACGGCATTGTGCATTTTATTAGACTACAAAAGAGGTGACACATTGAAAAGAACATTAGCTTAAGCGTAGTGGAGACAAGGAACAATGACAGTTCTTGCATTAACTGTGTGTGTGTGTATTTAGGTCAACGGTGTGGATATCACAGGTGTGGGCCAAGAGGAGCTGGTGTGTATGTTACGCAGCACGCGACAGGGAGAGAGTGTGTGTCTCCTGGTCCTCCGGCAGGAAGACATGTTCCTGCCCCGAGAGATGGTAAGAACCAATCATAATGCTGCATGCTCAGCCAATGAAACAAGCTTTTCTGGTTGATTAGCAGGTCAGTGACCAGATGGAAAATGGGACAATGGTGTGTTACTCATTTTTCTATCATGGCAGCTAAAAAGACATGCAGACAAACAACTAGAGCTCCAGTTTCTGTTCTCAAATTGCAACTCCCTCTAATTTTGAAACCTTTGGTCCAATCAACAGGCTTGCCTTGGTGATGCACAGCTCGGCAGCCTATAGGGAGGCTTCTTGTTATAGACATTAACCCCAAATGTAATTGAAGACTGAATAATCTGAAAGATGATTAACTTCTCTCTTACTAAGCGATCATGTAATACAGTATTTCATAGAACTCCATTCTGATTGAATCAAATGAGCCCATTGTGAAGCTTTATGTTGATACTTTTCGTTTTGGGCTAGTCTTTCCTTTGCACATTGTTTCTGCTGAATTTTAACACTGTTTTCATTAATAAACACATATTTCATTCATCTTTGTTCTATTCTTCCATGCTTTGTCCTTCAATCTAACTTTGCATGATACACTACTATGCATGCCTTGATGCCAATCATAGCTCTTTTCATACTTTTTACAACTACAGTTGCAAATAATTCCCCCCCTAAATGTCCAATGCCCTGCTGCTGTGAGCTCTTCAAAACAAAATCATATTTTCCTCATTGAAATATTTTCTTCTTTCCCTTCCGTTTTCACAATTACACACTTACAGTAAGTCTGTAGTTCTTTATCCTGTTTCCTGTTCTCTCCGGCAGTGCTTCTCAAAGTGGCTCCCTGGGGTGCAACATTTGACATATCATTGTTCATTTATTATGGGCTTTTAATAACGTTTCACCCCAATAAAAAAATCTGCGACATTTACAATTTCCAAGCTACTGACATAATGGTTCACGGTTGCTATAGTCGCAGAAGACGCTCAGGAGCTCAGCAGTCAGCATCTGTGTTCACACAGTATTTGCATGTAATATTGGGGTTTTGGTGGCTTGGGGTGCTACGGTCTAAAAGAGTTTTGGGAGCCACTGCTCTAAGGTTGTTTTCTATCATATCATTACTATCATCACAGCTGTTTTTGGTGATGACTATCATTTTGCCCTACAGCTTTGAGGAGCCATCACTTTGCTGCACGTGTGTCTTCGCGCTAACTGAACAACAAGTCTTACTTTCTTTAAACATTTATAAGACCACCATTTTTAACCGGCCTCATTTACTTTTGTCTTCTCTCCACCCATCACTGATGTCTTTGGTTATTATTTTTCCACCTCACTGTATTTTATTCTTTTTATGCTGCCTTCTGTGTCTCTTTTCCCTTTGTGTTTCTTTCCGCTCTTATCGACTGATGTTTCCTCAATGACTGCCAGGAAGTTACACACACACACACGTGCATTCGACCCTGAGCCCCATAGGAAACTCTGTTTCTGCAGACAGGAAAAGGAGCAATATGTTTGGAGTGTGTACATGTGTTAACGATCATTTGTAAAGTATTGTATCTAATCCAGAGTCTCTCCGTGTACGCTTGTACTCCAAGGCTGTCTTCTTTGTGTGCTGGCCAAGTGCTGCTGAATACCTTCGCTTGTCACAATGTTACAGGTGTTCTTTCAAAACCTCAGATACTTCTCTACCTCCATACTGTTACACCGGGAGTGAATTGTGTTTTTTTGCTGTAAACTGGGGAAAACATTATAAATCTTCTAAATATACAACATGCTTTTGACTAATCCTGCACTTAAGTACTGATGCACAGAAATGTTACTATGGTTACTAAATGATTTGCATCTAGCCTATATGGCTTATGCAGATCGTTATCATAAGATCGCTTGCTGGAAAATTCACAATCAGCAAATGGATTTAAATGTTGCTCAAGGCCCTGTCACACATATCACACGTATGGCAGAAATACGTAAGTGATACGCTATCAATATGTTGGACATACGTATAATAATTTGTCATGTATTCGTTATGTATACGGCAGCTACAACACCGCTGTGGAAAAGTTGGACATATTTGGACTCTTTTCATATACTTTTCATATACGCCGGCATGTTTCTGCCATACGGAGCTGTGTGACAGGGCCGTATGTCTGGCGTGTTCGGCGTATCGTCTGCGTCCTTCAAACGATCACAACTTACCCTTAATTTATATCAACGTATTGCCAATATTTCGTATGCGCCGGTATACGTTTCTGTCAGACGGATATGTGTGACAGGGCCTTTAGCTTTTGACATCTATTAAACATCACATCTCACTTCATCCTCACAGTACTCTGGTGCATCTGATCTCAGACTACAGACAAACGGCACCAGCGTCCGCTTAGAAGCCGACTGAGACCCTCCGTTACAGGCGGTGCAGACGTTCATTACCAGCCCAAACAAACCGCACTAAACAGAAAACGCAGCAGGGTTCGTTTTTACTCCACCAATCATGTTAGGTGTGAAAGCAGTATTCATTTTACACTGAAAACTTGTTTCAAGTTGCACAGTCCTTTCAACTTCCCAACAGTTTAAATGTAAGCTGGTTGCCTAACAACTTGACCACATGGGTTTGTTGAGCCAGGAAACGGAACCCCCTTTAGTCCAGTTTTATTCATGCACACGCTCCGCCGCACAGAGAAATAAATGTCCTAGTATTGTCCTACTGTGTAGAACACTACACACCAAAATGTCTCCCATAGGTAAAGTATTGTCTCTGTCTATTTGCAGGGTTACTCAAACCAACCAACGATTCAAGGACACTGCTGCCGTTTGTGTGTGTTTTCCGGATGTGTGCCTGCACTTGTGTATGTTGTGTGTGTGTGTGTGTGTGTGTTTGTGTGTGTGTGCACTGAAATGTATCTTGTATTGTATGTTACTTTATTTTCTTTTGTCATTGACCAGAGAAAATAGCTTTGAGTATATTGATTTAGTGAAGAGATGCAGATAGTGTAACCGTAACACACACATTAATATAGACACATTTAAATGAAAGAAAATATCTAGTTAACTGTAACTGAATATCAAATGCAGAACTAAGGCCTTAATGCAAAGACGTGCTTATTGCCGTTTATCATCCTCATGACATTTCTTTGCCGAAACAATTTACAAATGTCATGTCAGATTAAATTTGACCTCATTTGTATTTAATGTACGTATTGTATGTGTTCATACAGGTATTATGTAGATTCCGAAGTTTATTTTTCCTACTGCAGATATCCATAGATCCTCAGCAGTGTGTCAGAAAGATATTTGGGCTTCCTTCACTGCAGTGATGCTGCTGGTTTAGGTTTTTGGAGAGATCCCATTACACTCTTTAAATGTGAGAATAAGAGTTTCTGCTGTTGTTGCTGAATTTAAATGACTGATAATGTAAATTATATTGGGGCAAAGCTGGACAGATTGAAAGATGTACAAAGGAGATGTATTGGTCGAAACTCAGACTGATGAGGCTCCAGTGCCGTCACCCTGAAGTGACGAATGAGTTTGAAAAATGGATGGATTTACTCTTCATTACAGTTTAGTGTAAGAAGTGATAAATGACACTGCTAACCTGCAGTTTCTCATAAGCACGCTTAGCTCAGCTTGAATTCATCATTCTATGTAGATGATGTGTGTGTGGGGATGGATGTTGAGGATGATGATAGAAAGACTGAAGAAGTTGCCTGCAAACAGGAATTAACTCTGGCTTTGGTGGTTTTTGATAAAAGGACAGATCCAAGGTCAGTGTTTCCCCCTTTGTACAACACATGATTACACAACAAAATGCAGTTGTAGTCCCTTTATGCTAAATTCATTTTAAGAAATGTAACCATCTTGGTTTTTTTGTAGTACAAGTACAACCGAATGTTGAGCAAAACGCTTTGTAAAAGGTTTTACAGTTCAAAGAAGAAGCACCCAGACCAGACAACACCATTGCTGCGACCTGTCCATCACAAGGTAGCCATGCTTATACTATTTCACTCTAAATGGGACCATCATTTATCAAAATAAAAACCATGCAGTATTAAAGAAAATTTGAAACGAGAGATTGAAAACATGAAGTCATTAGAAAAATGTTTACTGAAGTAATAAATCTAGTGCAAAGTAGGATCATTTTTTATATATATAGCAGTGGAGTCGCCTCCTGCAGGTTATACATGCTTTTTATTTATTTAAGGTCCTACCGCATTGGCTTCACTTTTCGGTACCTGACGTTGCCCCTTGATGGATACCAATGAGCAGTTTTAATGATCCGCTGCAGAGCCCTCTTGTCCTAAGCCGTGCACATCCTGTTCCAGGTTGTAATGTTTCCAGCCAGGATGCTCTCCGTTGCTCCTCTGTAAGAGTTAACAAGACCTTGTTGAGTTCCCTTAAAAACAATTCAACCTTGTGTGATGAAGATTGTTGATTTCCTCTCTATGTGAAGAGATGATGATGGTGTCGTCTGCAAACTCCACAACAGAGTTCTCTTCGTGTTGGAGGTTGCAGTCGTGGGTGTAGAGCGTAAAAAGGAGGGGGCTGAGCACACAGCTCTGGGGGGCTCCGGTTTCGAACGCTAGAGAGAAGGAGGTGTGACCACCAATGCGAACTGCCTGGGATCTGAAGAGTGGTGCTCGAGCACAGAGTGCTACATTTGCCAATACATTTCAAGGAGAGGATTGTATTAACTTAAACACTGAGCTAAAATTAACAAACAACATTCTGATGTAGGTGTTATTATTTTCAAGATGTGTGAATGCTGAGTGGAGGGCAGTGGAGATGACAACAGAAAATTCAATTTTGCACTTATTGACAACACTGCTATAATTCACTTGTGTTGCAAAGGGATGTCTTGAGTGAGTTTGGTTGGAGTGAGAGAGAGAAATTGTCTCTGTTCTGTGTACAGTATTTCAATCAACAGACTTTTCTGTGTCTGCGTCTCCCTTTCTCTCCCTGCCTGTCTCTCCTGCCCTCACCCTCTCTCCCTGACAGACAGTGTGCCCCGATAGAATTCACCTCGGTCTAATTAACGTCTCATTGGTGTTTTTACAGCATTCACAATTGTTTTGAAGTTGTGAACACTCTCTTTGATAGAAATGTTACATGTGTTGCAGTGTGGTACGATAAGTATATGTGTGTGTATGTGGAACGGGATGTTTCATCTATTACCACACGTTTTAGTAGTGAGGGTGTTGCTGCTTGCTTTCCTTTCGTTAACTATGATATTGTGTCAATGGAAATATGTAGAGATTTTGCTTAAATGTTTTTTTGTCTTGTCAATATTACATGTTGATATAGAACAGTAAGTGTTTAAAGAAGTCGCTGCCGTCTTGTCTTAGTCATGGAGGAAAAGGTTGTTGATCAACATATTTAGCTTTTTGGTGTGTGACTGTTGAGAAGGACTGGATGGTGTTGGAGGTCAAGAGGTCAGAAGTGTGTTGTCATTTTGGAAGGCCCTAGCAATGTTTTCATGCGTCATCAATTGAAGCCTCTATGTGGAAGCTTTTGCTTCTAACTTTCAGATGCATTGTGAACGTGTGTATCACTGTAACGGAGAATCATTAAGCACATACGCTGGAGATGCTCTAAGAGTGTTGATTTGCTTGTAGTAGTTGTTTGGGTTAATAACCTCTTTGGTTAACAGTGCACATGAGGATTATTCAAAACACAACGTGTTTGTATTTTCACACCTCAAATTCAAGCATACGCCTGGTAATATTGTCACACCTCATTAACTGGCACGGCGTGAAGGTTTCTGTTTCATATAAACAGCATTCCTACAAACTTCCACTTAACTGTGCCAATTTGTTGAAAGATTCTCGTTGCTGTACAGGACGGCCGATGGCAGACAGGTCTGGAATTTGAAATCAAAATCTTTATGCGCTTACTTTAGGAGTTTTGCCTTGTAATTTTCTAAAGACGTCACAATGAAGAGTCTAAAGGCCCTGTCACACATATCCGTATGGCAGAAACGTATGCCGGCGCATACGGAAATTTTAGTCCAAATACGTCCAACTTTTCATCGGATCGGAAAAGTGAACATATACAGATACGCATGTCCCCAACGAATGCATAAGATATACAAAAATACTGGCGTATACAAAATATTGGCAACACGCTGGTTTACGTAGATATAAGGTAAGGTATAAGTAGTGTTCGTTAAGAGCTCACGGTGTTACGCTGGGGTGCGTTGTTGAACGCTGATGTTCAAAATTACCGGACTTCATAAGTTATGCAGACGTTACACATAAGTTACGTTACGTTAGACATACGTGAATACATAATACGTACGTAAATATTTATCTACGTAAATACCTACATGACTACGTTAGAGGTACGTATGTATCGATAACGAGAGGATACCCTATTCCTACCCTATGTTAACATTATGCCTGACGATGGAGTAACTTATTAAACGTGTTTCTACAGTACAGCTAGCGTTCAGCTAGCGTTTTGGGAGCTTATTGGGGTTTGAATATAGTATATAGGGTCCCTGTTAGTAGCTCATCCTCACTTCTTCACAGCACGTCTTGATGAATACATCAACCCATCATCAGAGAGCATGGAGGATGCTGAGAGGACAAGAGTACATTCTAGCCGTTCTCCATCATCAGCATGACGTGAACCAAACGGCACTTTTCCAGCTGCGTTGGCCAGACGCTCTGATACGTTTTGTATAAGTGATACGCTATCAATGTTTGACATGCGTATAATAATTTGTTATGTATACGGCAGCTACAACACCGCTGTGGAAAAGTTGGACGTATTTGGACTCTTTTCATATACATTTCATATACGCCGGCATGTTTCTGCCATACGGAACTGTGTGACAGGGCCGTATGTCTGCCGTGTTCGGCGTATCGTCTGCGTCCTTCGAACAATCACAACTTACCCTTAATTTATATCAACGTATTGCCGATATTTCGTATACGCCAGCATAAGTTTCTGTCATACGGATATGTGTGACGGGGTCTTTAGCTTTGATGGTTCACTAAATATATTGTTCATATTTGGGTCTATTTTATGATGTACCAGGTGCAGCCTGTCTTTTAGTCGATCTTTGCTAAGGACAACATTGCACATCCCATCATTGGTTCAAAAAATAAAAATAATTTACTTAATTTAATTTAATAATAATATACTTGTGTTTATAGTTCTGTTGATAATATAATGATGCTGATGTGAACGGATCATTTCTCAAGCCTTCTTTGAATAGTTTAACATTGTTCTTTTATATAAAACATTGTGCACAGTTCCAACATTTCTACTTTGTTCCAGCAGACTTTAAATGGTGGTACGGCTAGAGATTGTTTTAATGATTTGATGAAGGTTTTTGCCAGTTAGTTGGTGTTGACGGAGAGGAAACAGAAGAAGGATGATGATGAAATGATGGAAGGATCTTGTCTATCTTCTCCTCCCCCTCTTCCGTTGTGTCATTTTTAGCCCACCATCTGGTGTTGTCTGCTAATGTCTGTGCTCGCTGAAGAACAAAGACATTACACCACCTCTACACACACACACACACACACACACACACCCACACACACACACACACACACACACACACACACACACACACTCACTCAAAGTCACAAAGCCTTTTTGTGACATACAGTCATATTGATACAACTTCCACAATATAACAAGTATACATCTACCTGCTGTGTTGGCTCGCTGTAAAGGCATTTTGTGCATACATACACACAATCACTCACACATGCAACATAAAAAGACAGTTTTTCAGTTACTTTCTTCACACACCAACAAGCATAAGCCTGCTGAGTTGGCGAGTGCCTTGAAACTAATGTTTGAAACAAAGATGCTCTTTTGTGCTTCCAGACATTTCACACCTTCTTCTTCTTCTTCTTCTTCTTCTTCTTCTTCTTCTTCTCCTCCCCTCTCCCTCCCATTCCCTTGTTCTTCTATCGGATCTTATTCTATACTTTGCTTTCCATTGGAACTGTGTCATGGTGAATATCACAACACCAAACTGTAATGGAATAAGTATGAAAAATAGTGAAGATTACACCATATAAGGAATATTAAAATATGTATCAAATGTACAGTTTTCCCCCTGATTCAAAGATCCCTGCAGACTTGTGTTAGAACTTATGACAAGTCAAATGTAATCATCATCATTTATCTGATATGGTTTTTCCACCAAAAGTTCCATGCACTTGCTTTCAAATTCTTCGAGGCACACTCACTCTTTCTCCCTCACTGAAACAATACAGAATGTATGAATATGCAAACTGCTGGACACAAGATGTCTGCTAACTTTACTGATAAGTTCATTCTCAGTGCATGCTCAATGGAGGCTTGCAATTTCCACATCAGACTTAGACACATGGTAAAGCACAATTGGTTCATGTCACACAATCCTGCTTGTACGCACAATTCTTAAAACCGTCAGCACATAAATGTGATAAAACAACCTTTAAGCGTCTCACTCATTCACATATTCATAAGCTCAAAGATCCAAGTAAAGAAACAGCGTGTTGGGAGGCTCTGGGTTATGATTGATTCATGAATTAGCAAAACACAGAAACATTGGGTCTTAACATTCATCATCTTACCTTTCCTTAAACACAAAAGCAGAAATAATAATTAGGAATAAAACTAGTTTTTGAATACAAACCATTCACAAACACAATCTGGCTACTAATACAGAGGATTGAATGGAAGGTTTAAGTGTGATTCCATCAAGATATCTGAGTGGCTCTGCGTTTGGCATCCAGTAAGTGATGAGCTGCAAGACCGTCTTCTGTCTGTCCTTTTCTTTTTTTTCTTTTTTTCCACAACAGGAAACATTCTCCTTAGTGCCAGATGCTCCTCACACACACCCTGTCATATTAAATCAGTAAACAGTTGGCAGCTGGTGACAGAGCACATTCAAAACAAAACAACTTTATTGAACAGTTTCTTCATTCTGATTATCTGATCATCCATCACCGCTGCAGCCTCTGTGTGTGTGTGTGTGTGTGTGTGTGTGTGTGTGTGTGTGTGTGTGTCGGTGCACTTCTCTGCAGTCTGTTGTCTATTTCTATGTGTGTGTTACATCTCACTGATATCGTCACCAATGTGACCTCACAGAATCACTACAGTAGATCCCCCATCTGTTACACCCTCAGAGACCTGTGTATGCTCACACACACACACACACATACACACACACACACACACACACACACACACACACACACACACACACACACACACACACACACACACACACACAAACTCCTTGGCAGCTTGGGGTCTCTGCAGGAGCTGCCATCATCTCAGTGGAGAGCAGCCGAGAAGGGTATCGCGTCTCTCTTGTCTCTCTTGTCTCTCTTGTCTCTCTCTCTGTCTCATCTCACATCTCTCTGTTGTTTGTTGAAGGTTTATCAGCTCCTTCGTAAGCCTATCATCTAAAGTCACCGCTGTGTGGTAAAGCCCTCTGCACACCCGTGTAGCACACACTCAGAGTTGTGTCACACATGTCAGTGGTTGGTTCAAGGGATCAGCATCGGTATTGTCATACCAAGACGCTGCCCTTACTCTCATCAACAAGATCTTTGTGTTGTTGATGAGAGTGATGAGAGTGACTTTAACAGTTAATAAATAGGAATCTTTTACAATCAGTTTCAAATTATAATTTGACAATTTTAGAAATAGTGGCTATTTAGCTTTCTTACTGAGAGTTAAATGAGAAGATTGATATCATTCTGATGTCTTTAAGCCAAATATGAAGCTACCGCCATCGGCTGGCTAATGTAGCTTAGCATACATTATGGAAACATGGGAACCAGCTAACCTTGCTCTGTCCAAAGTTAACAAAGTCTGTCTACAGCACCTCTGAATTTCACTAATTAACATGTTACTCTTTTGATTCATTTGAAAAAATAAATAAAATACAAGAGATAGAAGACCGAGGTACTTTATAAAGAGGTATTTAAGCAAAACGGACAGATAACAGTCTTCTTCACTGGGACACAATGTATGATTTGAACAATTTCAAAGATATGATGTTGCTATGCCATGTGAATAGAAATACAATATGTGTTTTGACTCTACACCCTGAACAGTTGAAACGTTAATGGGGTTGAGTTCTGGGTGGTTGTTCAACAGGAAAACACTGCCAGCACTGCCAGCCAAGTAGAGGAAATTCATCTCTTTTGACCTGTTCGCTTCTTCCTCTTCTGCACAACTAAATATCCTTTCAGTTGTTTTTTGTTCCTGCTACCAGTTGTCCCCACACCCACTCACAACATTCAATCAAATTTCACCAAATCATTTCAGTCCAGAACTGTTCTGTAATCCCTTTTATGTTCCGGCGTGTTGAAGTCAACAGCTAAGATTCACAAACTGTTGCCAAGACACAATTGTGTGTTCACGTTGGGAGCATTTACACATGAACAGAAGGCTGCCCAGCGCGCACCTTGACCCAGCATTACAACGTGACCGCCCGTGACCACTTGTAGCCTTGGAAAAACGAATCCTGCACCGCCAACATCTGCTGTGGGTTTCACAGGACCTGCAGGCTGGCTTACCCTGCATGCGTATACCTCTAATACTCAGCTCCAGGGTAGATTGTATAAATTGACGCCATCGGTGTTGTACTCGTTGAACTACAAAAGTCTGTAGACATCAACAAGTCAGACTATGCAGTACTGTAGGAAATATGTCAACTGACTCCTTTTCTCAAACTAGAAGGGCACTTGGAGAGCGCAGACCTCCGGTAAGGCCAGATGCCCTACATCACAATGATAACAAAAGTGAAACATTTGAATGGGTTCTTCCTTGGCCCATGCTACACCCTTCAACCAAATGTTATTCAAATCGGGCCAGCGGTTTTTCCGTAATCCTGCTGACAAGAAAACAAAAACAACAAACCGAAAAACACAAGTTCCTTGGCGGAGGACACGGGATACACACACTGCTAACCCATACTGTGTTGCTTTCCCCCATGGACATTCATGAGAGCCCGAACAACCACTGCAGTTCAGCACCTCGCTTTTTTGTGCGTCTCACCCTCTTTCTTTCTCCGTAGGCTTGTAAATACTCAACACTGGGGTCTGTGCGTCTCCAGCCTCTACACTGAGCATTAGGGGACAGTGGGGGAGGAAGGTGTAGGGGATAGGACAACAGGGGCCCATCGTGAGTGGCCAGTTACGGGACAGTCATTTTCATAAGTCAAAAGCATAGCCCAAATAATGTCAGGTTTTGTCCCTGGGAGTACTTACCTCAGCCATCTGTGTGTGTGCGTGTGCGTGTGTTATCACACATACTGCCGCATTTAAGCACAGCGGCTACTGTTGTTTGGCCTTGTAAAATTGATCCTTGGGCAGTCATTTCCACAGCATGGGGCTTTCCACACACACTCGCAGACATGCACAGTTTCCCTGCACTGCCGGTTAGAAGGGCATCTGTGAGTCGGTCTCATTAAGAAACCATGTTGCTAAAAGCAAGTGTCCTTACACACAAATCAATAAAGTGTACAGCAGAGTAGTGTTAAGTTTACCCTTAATAATACTCACACAACTGATAAGCAAAAGTCCAATTCTTCTTATCTCCTCCCTCATTTTATCTTTGTTATCTTTCTCTATTTCTTTCTCTGCCTTGCTGTTCATCTGGCCTTTCTGGGTGAGTTAAGGACATTTTTATGTGTGTGTGTGTGTGTGTTTTAGTTTACGGCACTAGCTCATTTCAACATAATGTGTCCTTCCATCCTTCTCCCACACACACTTTCTCTGGCTCAGTTTAATAAAACAACACGCACAATCATTCACACACGCCGACAGACACTGAGCTGTCTTTTTAATAGCGTGTCCTCCTGTTGATCCATCATTGTGGCAACCCATTTAAATGTTAAACGACCAGCGCGAGGAGGTTCATCTATGCAAACAGCTTCTTTTTTTTTTCTTCTATAACTGGATGGATTTGATGGAGTTCATGGAGCAATGATACAAACACCTTTTTATGGCAGCAAATAGAAAACTCACATGAGCACACAGTCATTGTTTATTGTTTCAGTATTGCACACAGATGTAACCACACATCGTGGCAATAAGCTGATGTAATAGAAATGTTCTATAAAACTACAGTGTGCACTTACAATTTGTCAGTGCCCTTGTCCACTCCTGTGAGAGTGTGTTTTAAAGTTCAGTTCATGAAACGCTTATTTTTATTTTGTGTTTCTCCTTAGTTCAGCCACTGGGTACAATACTTTGTGTTGATATCCACTTGGTTGTAAAAACTCCCAGAACCGCCATGTTTGACACCTCACGGGCTGCTTGTTGATCTGCTAACTTATCAGAGGACGCCCAGAGGCTCTGGTTATTCATTGTTTTACAGGCAAATTGAATTTATCACCCAGATAAACAACTTTACATACATTTGCATATTTTTGTCAGATTCCATAAAACATCTTACGGCCCTGTGGGTGGTCCTGACCCCCAAGCTGAGAACTGCTGCTTGCTGCAAACTTTTTCTGCAGCGTAACAACGCCGCTCCTCTGCTCTTAATCCATTCTGGCGTTGGTTCTGTCCCGTGCTGAGTGCGAGAAAAATAAATCATAAATTAACAAAGCAGGGAAGTTCAATCAGATAACTGGAGAATGTAGCGGTGGCAGAAGAACTTGAGAAGTTGCTAAATCATGAACAACGCCTCGGACAGAATCTCAGAGACAAACGTATTCTCAATGCAATTATGCGCGGGAAGTAGCTACCATTTCTCTTCTGGGTGTTTTTAAAAAGTTATTTCCAAGGTCGTGGAGCTTCCTATCAGGTCTGGACAGTCAGTCTGATGGGGGCGGGGGGAGTGTTTTCCAGCAGGGAAAACAGTTTTCTGCAGAGTAGAGGACTTTGCGTCGGCTTAACGCTGTTAAACCTACAATCCCCGCAGACAAACACTGTCTAAACCTGACACTGCTGACCCACGCAAACGCACACTCACACACACTCTCATGCACACATCTGAATTCATGCATATACATAGATGGGCACATGCAGACTAAAGCTTAGCACCTGCACACAGACATGGACTTTCTATCATAAGTACATACAATTATATCCGGCAAATGCATACACACAGTAATGTACATGGACATATAGAATTTTGAGTGCAAGGACAAACACAAACATGTCAGCGTGAACATTTTGACGTGAAAACTTCAACACAGCAAATATGTTCACAGACACACGGCAGCTCATCCTATAGCTTCATAGAGTCAGTGTACACACAAATACTTTCCCCGCTTTAAATATGTCATCCAGTGTGGAATACCCATCAGGGAATACCTCTGGATGCAGAATTGACAAATATGCAGCGCACAATTTAGTCCAACACCAACGCCTTCCACACTCTCTCCCCTGCGATATATCGAACATTGTTTGAAAGGCATTGAATGAAGCAAATCTTGTAATTGTACCATTCTGTCTGGGGGGGATATGTTAGAACTATGATACACCCTTGTTAACATCAAGGTGTCTTTAGATCATACCACTTCTCATGCAAAGCTCCTTTTTGTTATTTCTCCTTTTCTTCTGATCAACTGTTAAAGTTGATTTCTTTATCTCATAGTAACACTCGATAGTATTTTAAGAAAATAGACTGAAATATATTCTTTTACTGTAGAAATCTAAGTTTTCACAAACACGCACGCGTTTGTTGAGTATTTGGAGTGTTTTTTGATGAATACTTGTCACGACATTTCCAAGTATAATCCATATGTAGTGCCACAATGCTACCTCTCCCACTGAAGCATCACAGGCTTCAAACACTTTCATCCACTTGTTTTCTTTGTTTCTCATATTTCTCCCGCTAAGTTTGTGTCAGACTTAGTCATTACTGCCATACCTCCTTGTTGATGATATGGTGTTTTCCACAATCTTTCTGGGTTTATAATAGACATTTCTATCTACAAAGCCAGTCTTTCATTCTTGTTTCTCTCTCTGTTGTGCAGCCTTTCTTCCTTCTCCATATTCCCTCTGCTCTCACTACGTGTGGCTCTCTGTGTTTGCCATATTCTCCAATTACCTCTTGAAAATGCACAGGTCATTTTATTGATATTGTCGAGCTAAAGGAAGAAAAAAGATGTGTATACAAAGGCAGACAGTCCAAATGGCTTTTTCTTTCTCTCCTTCGTAAATAGACTCTTGCCGCAATTTTTCGCTCATAGAGAAATTTAGCGGTAAAGCTCCCTGTGATGTTTTTTCTCAAATGGAAAAGCTTTTAGTTTCGCTTTTTGGAGACTATTCAAGCCCAATGAGCTGACCTCTGTCTCCTCACCCTCACCCTGTTCCCACCCTGCTCTCTTCCTAATCGATGTCTCTCCCCTTCTACCTCCATTACTCTCTCCTTCGCTCCCAGAAGGAAGAGATGTCCCGTGTGACAGGCTTTGTTCCGGAGAATGGGAAGGAGCAGCTTATGTTCGAGGTGCCTCTTAATGACACCGGCTCGGCAGGCCTGGGCATCAGCCTCAAAGGAAACAAGTCAAGAGAGACCGGAGAGGACCTGGGAATATTCATTAAATCCATTATACATGGAGGGGCCGCATACAAGGTGACACAACACTCTCATACATACCCTACTGAGCAATACATAAAGTGTCCTGGAAAGTAGTAAGTGGTGAATTTGTAAAGAAATGCAAGCTTCACCTGAAGTTGGCGCACTGACTTCCATGTGCTAAAGAGGCACACTTTTCACCAGAGTCAAAGAGAGCTCGCCTCTTCAGATAACAGACAGTGACGTCACAACAGAACTTATTTTTTATGAGACGGTCTTCTGGGGACACCTCAGCTGTCTCTGCTGCTCCTGTTCTGTTAACCTTTGACCTCTTACTCACCCACATGTCATAGACAGCAGAGAGACAGACAGGCAGACACATGCACACACACACACACACACACACACACACACACACACACACACTCACGTGCACACAACGTTTAGTATTTGTGCACAGACAGACATGAATAGATGGAAGGAAGTCTGCTGCAGAGGCATAAATACCCCACAGAGAAGTCAGACAGATGGAGCTGATGGGAGTCTCCGTCTGTATGTGTGGTTGGTAGGGTGGAGTCAGATGTGTGTGTGCGATTAAGTGTGTGTCATGTCATGTCTGTTATTCTGGTTTGTCTTCACAGAAGTGTAATGCCCCCCCCCCCCCCCCCCCAGCTCTGCCCCCAACACTGTTGCTAGCACTGTTAGCACCGCTGGCTGCTGCCATTTTGGTTAATCCACCTCCATGTTTGTTTGCGACATCAGAGCTGAATGCTGAGTGCAGGCAACCCAGCTCCAGACTCTAAATGTCGTATATAGCGCCAACATTAACAATAATTTGTGAATCCACCCCGTAATTTGGATCCGCTCCAAAATGTAATGGGTTCTTCCTTGGCCCATGCTACACCCTTCCCCCAAGATACATAAAAATGGGGCCAGTATTTATTTTCCGTAATCCTGCTGACAGACAAATTGAGCCGAAAACATTCAATCTTGGTGGAAGTCAACATAAATGGAGCACATACACATACATGCAGGTACACAAGGTGAAATGCTTCTTTAGCTAACAATAGATATTAATACATAGACCTGTAAAACATGCTGAGGTTCTCCAATCCAGTTCACTGAAAATGCACGCAATGTTTTAATGTGTGTGTTTTTACAGGATGGGCGTCTGCATGTCAATGACCAGATGGTGGCAGTAAACGGAGAGTCGCTGCTGGGACGCTCCAATCACGTGGCCATGGAGACGCTGCGCCGCTCTATGTCACAGGAGGGAAACACAAGAGGGACAATCCAACTGGTGGTGCTGAGGGTTTTGAAGGTACACACTCCAAACCACACACACTTACACACTAGGAGTGATAATTCACTTGACTCTGTGGTGGAAAAGAGGCTTTAGTGGAAACACAAAAGCAGCCAAACAACAGAGCGCGTTCCAAATCTCACTCGATCCATTTTAAGACAAATCTGAGAATCTTTGTGAACTGATATTCACCAATAACCTATTTCATGTGTTAATGTTCACTTTGATCATAAGTGGCTCTACTTGGGCGCTCTGGTGAGAATGTGCATACATTGTATGGACGCGAATGATGATGATGATTTCCGTAAAGAGCATGTATGGTCGCAACAGTTTTAATGGATACATAAGATGTAACACATCCTGCATTAAAGTGTCTTCATGACTGTCTGTTTTTATTGTGAGAGAAAGCCAGAATCTAGGTTAGGGTACCCGCTGTGAGACTTGAGAGCTCATGCATGCCTCTGTCACTTGACTAAGACAAAAACAAACATGCATGCCTCTTTTATCTTCACTCTGTATCTCCGATCCCCTCTTTTGGCTCTTACAGCCAAAATCCTCTTTTCTTCTCTTGCAGTCTACTGCCTCTGACTTTTTTTTTAGCCCTTCCATCCACCCTTCTTCCTACTTGACACTAGTCTCACTGCTCTTACCAGCGGCAGCAAAAGAAGCATTTACACTTCAGCTATTCTGATTCTGTGTGCCTGTGTGCTTCTTTTGTTGTGTGATGGAGTGTTCTTCACTCCGCTGTATCCCTCTTTTCTTTCTGAGTGAAAATAAAATAAAAAATGCTTTTCACCTCGGCTGCTTTTCTGCCGGTGCCTTTGACACGGCTCTGTAGAATGTTTGTACAAACCCTTGCACACACAAAGCAGGGTTATTGGTTCAAGTGTGAATAGCATGGCCTGCTGGTAGTGGGAGAAAAAGCTACATACCGTATACACCTTGCATGATGTACTTACACACAATAAGCACAATCAACACACACATAGATGGAGGAACACAAAGAAAAACACACAACAAAAGTTCTAGTATTTACATGTATGGATAATTATACGCTCCCCTCATTGACATAAATGGGTTAACGTAATAACAATACCTCGCAGTATAACAGTTCAATACCATCACAAGCTACAGCGTCTCTGAACAACGATAAACCATTTTGAATATTTATTTGCAAGGCTGTTGTATTAAACTGCAACAGTTTTAGGTAAGTGTGCCTAATGATACATGTGTGCGTGTAGTGGTGAGCTTGGGCTTACAGGGCATCCCCTGTCAATAGCTGGATGGTGAAAGCTGTTAGCAACATCAAAGGGTTGCATCCATGTTTCCCTCTTTTTCTTGAGAGTGGAAAAGAAAGGATGAAAAGAGAGGAAGATAAAGGCAGATAGATAAGAGACGGAAACCTTAAAAGCCTTTTTGGGCTTCAGTATTGATGCTTTTAACATTTCAGAAGTGGACCAATCTACCTTTTCCCCCTCTGATCTTTTTTTCTTTCTTCTTTTTCGTCTCTATGCCATTTGCTCTTTCTCTCGCTGAGTTCTTACTGTATTCATCTCCAGCCAGCTCTCTCCCTCTAATCTCTCACTTTATACAGCTGCTCTTTTCACTCAGTAACTATCCAAACCTCGTCTATCTCCAAGCTAAATTAGTATTGGCTCTGCACAGGTTCCATGGACACAATCTGAGGCTGCGCTGTGGTTATGTCATAAAACCTGGATTTCTAACTTTGATACAAAATAAAGGCTTGCGAATGTACCGATTGTCTGTTTTACATTATTGTAGATAGTTTCCCAGTGATTAACATCACATTATAGGCTATTTACTATTTTATTTATCTGAATTATGTTTCAGTTAACTCATTAGGGTTAGGGTTAGGGTTAGGGTTAGGGTTAGTTTTTCTGGACAGATAATACAGGTTAACATTGTTACATGGATGTAATGTGTAAGAAGCTTATTTGCAGCCCCTACCCCAGTAAGACATAGAAAACTAGATGAAGTGTAATGTATTGCAGAAATGTTCCCAACATTTTGTACTGTAACTAAAAGCTATATTTCTATACGTCAACAACTTATTGTTTCTGTCAGAAGAAGCATTTGTTTTTCAAGAGTAATCTGAGTGCACTATGACACCGGCTAATGGGACGTGTACTGGGAGACAGTGGGGGGGGGGGGCCCACAGCACTCTGACACACAGCACTCTGACACACTGAAGAGTGATGCATCCTGGGCTGGGATTGCGGAGAAGCTGGGCAAGGGAGCTGGTGCTCGGTGGGGGGTCAAGAGGGAAGAAGACAAGAAGGATTTATTACGCACACACAGTACTGTTATGTCTTCTTTGTTGTTTGAGTGGAGGCCTGAGTCTCAGTACACTGAACCACACAGCCAGAGTATACATGCTAATGAATATGTACAGTTTTCTACACACACGACACAAATAAATGCAAATGAAATTCCTAAAATAACAATACACGCACAAAGAGACTCAATAACACATTATTACAGGGCCCTAAGAAGGCCATCCCTCGAGGGGATAGGTGTCAGTATGACTGTCATTGCCACACACACAGAAAGCAGTGTTAAAGACCGTTTCAACCCTGGAGGCCATGGGAAATGGGCTTCCCTTTGTCACCTTGATCCTCCGCTGTCTTCTGAGTGTCTCCCTCTTCTTCTCTTTATTCTACCTCCTCGACATCTGATTGAGTTTGAATAGACTGCTGCAAAGCCCTCACTCACTCCTCTGGTCATCTCGCCATTTGAATGCACTTTACATACCAGCCACTTACATGAAAACTAAAATAAATAACAGAACATTTCTTTATGTAAAGGGGATTTTTGTTTTAATTTCAAGTGTTTTAGTAAAGCTTTAAAAATAATTGTAGCTGCTTCTGCTTGCTTTAAAAAAAATGTGAGTGAAGTGAACCCCACCCTTATCTGCCTGTCTATAAACTGAGTTTAGTAGTATTTGTTTCCTCCCTGTTTTAGGATCAACACTATGTGTCACCCAATCGCTCCTTTGACAGCTCCTCGGGCCTGTCAGGGCCGGTGGGTCCAGTGAACGGTCACTCTCCCCTGCTGAACAACTCTCTCTACGCATCTAATGGTGAGTGGAATGTGTTTCCCATCATTGTTTGTTCAGCAGGCGAACACGCATGACATTTATAAATTAAGTTTAATGTCAATATTCTTCATTTAGAGTCCGGGATTAATCATTTTCTTGCCCTATCATCGCTCTCTCTGAATCGTGTCTCCCACTGGTCTGTGTGTATGAGGACGCCTCAAACACAGTATGCAGCGTAGGAGAGTTCACGCAAAGTTAACTACAGTACAAGAGAAGAACATTTTCTTAAATAAAAAAAAAAGGAAACCAGTATATTCCTGATATAAAGCAGGAAATATAGATATTTGTTTATTAACAAATTGATATGAATACCAAAACTCTGGAATTGCATTGGCAACTGTGTTAACAAAACAATACTGAGCATTTGGTGGTCAAAAGTAAAGGTCACTGTGACCTCACAAAATATGTTTTTGGCCATAACTCTAGTTTCATATGCTAATTATGACAATTGCACACAAATGTCTAATGGGATAAATGATGAAGTGATGGCATTTTGGACCGACATGGATGTAAATTGCAACCTGACTGTTTGGAAGCATACAACCTCAAGGTTGTACTTCTAGGTTTATGGTTATTAAAAACCTACAGGGCCTTGCTATACTTGTGGTGATCTACACTTAGCATTATTTTCTTATATTGAAGAAAAAGGTCAATTTTCAAGCATTGATTTGAGCTTTAGTGATGGCTTTTGGAGAAATGCTGCCGTATACACAACGCTAATTAGGCCATTTAGACTGTTTGCACTTAACAGAGATTACCTCTACTTTCAGGGCTGTTTCCATTCCAGGCAGCAGTAGAGATGGCCCGACATTACTGGGAGAACCCTGCACGCTTTTAGGGAATCGCTCACCACTAATTGCTTGTTTGTAAAAAAAGCTACACAGACACATTTTTAAAACTTAGATTGAACACTGTTGTGCCCCTGAAACAGTGTTCCAGTTTAATGTTGACCCTGTTCCATAGCTGAACTTGATCCACTTTTCTATTATTGAGTTTTTCTCTTGTATTGTTTGCAATTGAAGCAGCATCAAAGGTGGGCATATCATTTGCAATAAGTTCAGTAAAATAATCATGAAAAATAAACAATGTCTGCAAGATAAAACAGACTAAAAACAAACACAAACAAAACAGATATTGCCATCTACACTGCAGCCTTAATTAGAGACTATTCTGCCCCTACTTTCCCTCTCATTTCTCTCCCTGCTTTTATTTCTCTCTCATCATTTTTCTCAAGGTTGTTCTGTGTGTTTGTTATTGCTGGGTCTGCCCTGCTAGGAAGAGTTATTTGTGTCGCTCTTTCTCGCTAACTCAACCCTCTCCCACTTCTATAGTGTGTGTGTGTGTGTGTGTGTGTGTGTGTGTGTGTGTGTGTGTGTGTGTGTGTTTGTTCAGGGATTGCTGTCCAGTATCAAACACTGTTGTTTTTGTGTGTTTACACTCAATCTAGTAAACAGCTCTGACCTTGAATACACTTTGCTGTTCAAATTCACCTCAGCTATGGTGTCATTTACAAACACACATGTGTGTGTTTCATACATTAAGCACATTTCTCAGGCTCTTTAAATTGTTGCGTGCGCAGATATTAGACATATAGAGTGTGTGTGTGTGTGTGTGTGTGTGTGTGTGTGAGAGAGAGAGAGAGCGCGTGCATTTGCCAGTATTTTAGTCTCCTAATGAACTATTTCACACACTGAACCCGAATAACTTATTTTCCTCATCGCTGTGTGCTTTCGCATAAAGAATAATTTGAGTTTAATGATTTCCTACATATGTATGTATGTATATTTATGCAGATGTGTTATTATTGCATTTATAGATCTGCCTCTTTATCTCTTATCCTTCCCTGCATATCATTCTGTCTCTCACTTTTCCCTTTTCTCTGCACTTTGTCTCATGTGCTGTCCCTCCCAACCTCTCGGAGAGTAAATCTACTTGATGGGATGAACTAAAGTAAAATACAGCTTTAGTCTAGCTTTAAGCATTATGCAATCTTTCCCCAATTTAAACTTCAAAGCATATTAAAATTGATGGAAAATATATTTTTTCACTAAAGGAGAACTGATGTTACATCAGTTTATCAGCCATGACAGTTCAGTAGTCACGGCTACTACTACTCAGCATATTGTTAACACATCTGTATCTTCTGAGCCTCTGGAGGAGCTTTGTCAGGTTTAAGAAAATGACCATGATGATGTCATCAGGGTAATATCGGCTTGAGCTTGGACACTACTTTTTAGTATTACCTATGTTACTTGATGTGTAGAGTTTAAAAGACATCTACCAGGTAGGAACAGTCTAATTAAGGATGTCATCAAGTTGCGTTATGGGACATCCAGTATTTTTGGAGCGTGATTGATTTGATGGAAGTTCAATAACACATTTTTAAAGAACTCTAAAGAAAATATAAAGAGTGAAAATATTTTTAAATAACAGATCGTGTGTGATTTGCTGAAAATCCTGTGATCGTTAAGTTTTTGGAACTTGATTCATATTTTCCACAATAAATGATCAGTAAATGTCTTTTAAGTCTTTGTGGATTAAAAGTCACAGCTGCTGTGAAACAAACTGGACTCCGAACAGAAAGTTGAAGCATGTTTTTATAATAGAAAAAGTACTTTTAATAAAACAAATAGAAATAAAAAGAGTAAAATGAAATGTCACAGGCCATGAGATTAAAAGTGTTGACACTAGTTTCCCCTCAGAGAGGAAGGGGACAGTACGGAGAGATGATTAGACAAACAAATACTGACGGAAGGAAAAGAAAGTTGAGAGCAAAAGAAGAAGATTCATTTATCTGCTATCGGAGCAAACTGCTATTGATCTATTATCCACACAACAAATGCCTTTCTCACGTCAAAGAGTGGGAGTCAGTGTGTGTGTGTGTGTGTGTGTGTGTGTGTGTGTGTGTGTGTGTGAGCGAGTGAGGTAGGAGAAGAATGTGTTTTTGGCAGTTTGGCTTATTAAGGTGCTGGCAGTGAGGAAGGAGGAAGTTTAGAAGAAAGAAAAGGCTGAAAACTGAGTGGGAGATAAAATGATTTATGGGAGATCTGAAAGGAGAGATAAATGACAGCCAACATATCAGATTGCAAGGATGGGACCAGAAGAAGAAGTACAGCAGGTGATTAGTGTAGAGAGTGAGGGGGGGGGGGGGGGGGGATCGAGACGCTGCTGTTTTCCTCTCCAGCATCTTCACTTCCAGTCACACGTGCGAATGCAAGTACACACAGGGACACACAGTGACGATTGTGCAATAACCCCAGCGTGTGTTCACTGAGAAGTGATGACTGTATGTAAATTGTGCTTGGCTGGATTGTGTATCAAGTTGTCATAAAGTCGTTTATCAAGCAGACACAGCCATATCACTGAGCTGCATCTGCACATGTAGAGAAGCTGCAGATTCTTTTTCATCCTCTTTTTGTTCCCTTTTATTTCTCTTCATCCCACGACTTATCTTTCTCTCCATCTCCATCTAACTCTCTTGTCTTTCATCCACGCTAGTTTATTTTCCTCAAGACTTTCTGCCAGTGAAGCTCTCAAAAGAGTGAAGGTTTAACCCACTTTTAAAAAACGTATATGGAGTAGGTTTATTTAGAAAGAATAGTCTGGGTGTGGTTAAATCTTTCCTCCACCCATTGTTTGAGTATCATATGATCACATCCTGTAGACTTCAAAGATGGCTTAACATACCATGGCAGCTGTGGTCAGTGCAAAAACATTTATGGTATTTCCATTGGACACAGTCACCATTTTTCATCGGTTGGGGGGAAAACGTGTCAGGATATACTCAGAAAGTTCTCAAGTGTATAGTCGACTTTATCTCTCCTCATTCATATGCTCAATGTGTTTGACTCAGTCTCCATGCATGGCCCTGCGAAGCCGACGCTTGTGTTGGTTTGTGTGTGTAATGCTGTGTTCAGACCAAACGTGCTGCACATTTTCTGCCTCGTGTTTGTCGTGCAAGGATTGTTTATTCATGTTTCTTCAGACATTCAGCTGAATTAACCTTGTGAACTACAGAAGTCTGAACCTATAATACAAAGGTTTACTTGCAGTAAAGGTCTGAAAAGAATGCCGAAATAACTCCGTAATGATGCTGATTTGTAAAATGTCTGAAATCATGCTTGGTCAGGTCTGTCCGCAAAACAACAAGCAAACAACTTTTAAAATGCTTGTTTTCTTAATGGAGTTTGGCAGCGACATACACATAGATATCTATATACTGTCTAACGTATATGAACTCAACACTTAAGATCTTGATTATTGATGACAGGTGCCCACGAATGGCTACACCTTTTTCTCCCCCCACAACAAAAATCAGCTACGTCAGGAGAATCTCAACGATGATAGGCTTTTGCGACACACACATTTGCCTATGTCTCTTTGCGTCTGCGCATTGACTTTGTATGTAATCGCGGCGTGTGAGAAATGTGCTCCATGTTCGCTGTGAACACACCAGAAGAGTGCTGGCCAACTGCTTTTGGATGGGAATTCATGCCTAGCTTGTTCAGCCCCCTGTGTTCATCCAAATTGTAGTTTACTGACACTGTCTGCAGGTTATATCACCCAGTTGCTTTCTCTATTACCAAAACAACAGAAAACAGCAAAAGTAATCTTCTCCGTATCTGTACTTTATGCTTTACAGCAAACGTCTGCTCAGCTGTGCTTTGTTTTGTCAGCGTCACCTCCTTACACTCATCAGTGTCACGCTAGATTGAGAAGGAAGTGCATTGTACTGTATTGTGTTTTAGTAATGGGTGTTCTAAACACGTTTAGCATATGAATGGACAGTGGATAAATGTGTTTTGCTGTCGGAGAGAGGTTTTGGTATTTATTGTAACCAAAATGAATTCTGGTAAATCACTGCAGCTGTGCTCCAGAAAAGACGACCGTGGTTATTAGAAATCTTCCTGATTTGCTGCATCTTATCAACACTTCTCACATCCTTAATGCAGGTCTGTGTTTTTGTGCTTTTCAGCGACCAATGAGGGTTATTCTTACATGGACGAGGAAGAGGAGGCGGAGCTGTATGGACATGAGACAGAGTTCAGCAGCTCCACCCAACACTCCTATCTACACGAAAGGTGTGGTTGTGTATGTTTTTTCTTATAACGTTGCTACAGAAAACTTTACATGTGAATGATATGCAAATAAGAATAATACACCAGAACAAATGATAAAAGTAGAAACAATAATGTTATATAGTAGCATCCATCCATCCATCGTCTACCGCTTATCCGGGGTCGGGTTGCGGGGGCAGCAGCTCCAGTAGGGAACCCCAATCTTATCTTCCCTTCTCCGGGCCACATCCTCCAGCTCCGACTGGGGGATCCTGAGGCGTTCCCAGACCAGTCGGTCATGACCCAGCCTTCATGACCATAGGTGAGGGTAGGAACGAAGATCGACCGGTAGATCGAGAGCTTTGCCTTCTGGCTCAGCTCTCTTTTCGTCACAATGGTGCAGTAAAGCGACTGCAGTACCGCCCCCGCTGCTCCGATTCTCCGGCCGATCTGTCGCTCCATCGTCCCCTCACTCGCGAACAAGACCCTTATATAGGAGCAGTTAGAATAATATGATTAATGACTAAAACAATGATTTAAGTCATCTCATTTCGTCATGTCTCCTTTCATCAACTCTTTTCGATTAGTCTAGTTTGGTGTTTACTTTGAAAAGTTATGTTTAATTTGACATATAATGTTTCAAAAATGATTTGTTATGTGTGTCTTTTGCTGCCAAATATTTTGTAATTCGTTATTTTGAATTATGGCTTTGATTTTAATACAGTAAGCCAGTTTCAATTACATCAATCACTGGTGCTGGATCAGCATTCTGGTGTGCATGTTATCTGCAGGAGGGTCACGCAAAATGAATACATTTAGAAGATGAAATCAACTTCTAGTCTGCAAAGAATGTCATTTCCACAAGAGACAATGAGATTGTCTGTAGTGACTGTCTGATCTGTGTTTTTCAGGGAAAACTCTCACACCTCTAACGCGGCTCAGCCCCAGGCTCCTTCCCAGAACCAGCGGCAGTTCCAGCACGTAAAGGCCTCCAAGAGCATGGATCTGGGTACGACTCAGAACCAGCAACACACTGGTGGGGAGTTTTTTTCAGTTTATCTGCTCTGCATGGTGGCTGCATGCATCTTACCCTCAAAGAAATTCAAACATTCCTGCTGATGCATGGCTGCTGCTCCGACGGCATGCTCCTCAAAGCCACATGCAGACTGTACAACCACACACACACACTCACAGCTGCACACGCAGGTGGGGAAACATATATGCCTGTTGCATGATTTCTGAAAGTGGAGAGACAGTTGATTTTTTGTGGTTTTCTCTGTGACTCCCCCCCACCGCTCCAGTGGCTTGAGAACACTCTGATCTTACTGCAGGGATGTCAAGCTGTGACATTTTATCAAGTATAAATCTGCAGTCACCCAACTCCTCCCTCGCTTTATCCCTCAACTTTCATATATTTTACTAAATGTGTGGCTGCAAAATGAGAGCAATTTGTGTCGCAGGATTTGAATTCAGCTTCATTGTGATCTTTAGTTTATTTATGCGAAAAAGAAAAGATAAAAGAAGCTACATCTGAGGCTGTGTTTCCACTTTCTACATCAGCCTTGTCACCTGTTGCTCTCTGATTACTGATATTCTGAGGCGAGGATTCAGTGACATTTCAGTAATTGTTAAAAAGTCAACTTTAGAAATATGCGTATGTCTGTGCTCATGCATACATCTGTGTAATATGACAGTGGATGGTGCAGCACAACAAAAGCTTATTGTTTCAAATGTCACTTCCCTCAGTCCTCCTCCTCAAGCTGGTTCCTGTGTGTGTGTGTGTGTGTGTGTGTGTGTGTGTGTGTGTGTGTGTGTGTGTGTGTGTGTGTGTGTGTGTGTGTGTGTGTGTGTGTGTGTGTGTGTGTGTGTGTAGAAAATTAAACAAAGGAGCAGGAGACTATATTAATTGAATAACAAAGACATCCATTTGTACTACAAAGAGACTGACGGTATGGGCTGTACGTCTGTACATCTCCCCCTCTTTGCATTTCACACACGTGATCGTCACTGCACATGTGACAAACACATGAGGATTTAATTCATTAATTCATTTAAAGGTATGACGCTTTTTCATTGCCCAACAATGATGCAGCAGTAAGAACAGCTTATTGCGAAGTGTCGTGCTCACTTGTTTTTGTACTGAAAGCAGGGGAATAAGCTTTAGCTAAGGTTGAGATGTTGGTTTGTATCCAGAAATAGTTTTGAGGGGAGGCCCTTACATTTGGACTATAGCCTGAAATCCTGTCAGATCACCTCTGTCGTGTTTCTTATTCCCAGCCTGTCTGTCTGTATAAAGTTCAGCAGAACAGATTGCTCACACACAACAAACACGACCTGAATGCCGCAGCGATGAGCGTGTATATGTATTCAAACAAACTTCCTTTATGAAGGTCTAATCATAAAACATGGCAACATCCGCCTTTGATTCATAAGATGGTAGTAGAAGTAATCGTGACAGAGTGTTGTTTAGAACGATGTGGAAACCCTGCCTGCTCTGTGGCGATGTGAAGTGGCTGAGCTGCGACATCATGTCCATCGACAGAAGAAATGCTGCCAGCTATCTTCATAATCGTTAAAGTCATTTTTCATGCAAAAATGGCCGAATATATTGTTTCCCTGCTTTACGGTTTGACTTTTTTACTACTTTACTTATTAAACTGAATATCTTTGTTGTTTTTTTGACTTAACCAAACCAGACATTTAAAGACATTAGCTTTGACTTTGTGGAACTGGCATGGACATTATTTACTATTTTTATAGACCAACCAATTAATCAAGAAAATAACCGGCAGATTAATGAAAGTAATAATTAATTGCAGCCTCTGACCTCTGACCTCTGGTTAATACGTACGTACGGGTCATAGGGGTCGTGTACAACGTAATTACAAAGTCCTGCTTTCATCAGCGCAGAATATTAACTATAAGTAGGTCGCTAATGAGGAAATAAAGTCCGTTAACTTGAGCATCAATTTGCAAATATTTCTTTGTCAGCATACTTGCTTCTGCGTTACCATATGGAAATCAGATGCTTCTCATTAGTACTGTATGGAAATGCTTGTCTTTCAAAATGCTATCAGCTCTGTCTGTGGTATATAAAGGACATTTCTGTCATGTGCAGTTCCTGCGTAACATTATTTATGATGAACTTTCTTTACGAACATAGACACAGATGCCACCATAAAGGTGAAGTGTTCTGTAAAATGTAAAGTTGGAGAGGCAGAATTACTCTAAAGATGCTTTGAAGTGCTAATTAACATGTTTGAAATCAGGCGGCATCGTTTGCATAGTTTGTGCGACTCCTCCATCTTGGAAAACACTGGCTGAGGGAAGCTGCATGTAAGGATACATGTAAAAACAATCGTCCCTGACTTTATTTTAGATTATCTTGTTGGTGACATCGTCATGGAAACATAACTACACTTGTCCTTTTGCCATTGTTGTTTATGCAACAACAGGCCAGCAATGAGTTTGTTATTATTAGTTATTGTTTCCAGCATTTAATGTGTGTAAATACTGTGTCATCCAACTGCTGATAATAGTGTGTCATTACTGCACCAGATCATTTTAATCAGTGTCACAAAGGTTCTTTGTGCATCGTGAGAACTACATTTTAAATGTCATAACCAGCACCGTGTGTGTGTGTGTGTGTGTGTGTGTGTGTGTGTGTGTGTGTGTCTGTGTGTGTGTGTCTGTGTGTGTGTCTGTGTGTGTGTGTGTTTCTGTATAAAATGAATGAAAGAGACACAGAAGTCATTGTCAGCATTTCATCCATGGGTCAGTTACATAATTTAATTTTTATTTAATTTGTCCTTATTTCATTTCCAGCCCAATTAAAAATGTAAGAGTAATATAAGATTGTTTCCAGATAATGAACTTCCTCTCTCTCTCTCTCTCTCTCTCTCTCTCTCTCTGTCTCTTTCTCTCTCTCTCTCTCTCTCTCTCTCTCTCTCTCTCTCTCTCTCTCTCTCTCTCTCTCTCTCTCTCTCTCTCTCTCTCTCTCTCTCTCTCTCTCTCTCTCTCTCTCTCTCTCTCTCTCTCTCTCTCTCGCTCTCCCCTCCCTCCCTCTCTCTCCATCTTTGTCTCTGTTTTTCTCTCTCTGGCCTCCACCTCTGTCTGTCCTTCTCCGTGCCTCCAAGATTTGTTCTTAGTTTACATTCAGGTTCTTTTCACCACACATATGAATAGCCGATTCTCTTACTCAATTTGGGATAAGGCTAAGTATGAAGTACATAATAGTAAGTATGTTAGTTCAAACTTAATTTTCTGAGAAAGTGACAGCCTGTGTGTGTGTGTGTGTGTGTAGCCCTGCCTAATAACATGCCTCTGACTGCGTCACACACAAGGAATCTACAGATCTGTTGACGTAGACACACACACACAGTGATCCACAAGCTACCGTGCTGCTGAAGCAGGCATGTGGATTCACCGCAGACATCAGACACACACGCAGCTAGAATTACACTTAGGGATTGGTTTTCATTAGAAAAGTATTTTGCTAAGAGAAGCCATGTTGCTGCTTGGTTTTTGTGGTCTGAGTGAGTGTATGTGTGTGTGTGTGTATTTGAATGCTACCAGTCAATGTGTTCCTTGTTGGCATTGGCCTCTTTGTGGTTTTAGGAAGGAGGGAGAACAAGAAGGACTGGGGGAGAGGCAGAAAGTGAAAGGAGGATTAACAAGGAGCAATGATGGAGAGAATGGTGATCAGAGGAGGCAAATAGGGAGGAGAACTCCGCTGGGTGAAATCTGTGTAACTGAAGCAAAAATGAAAACATTGAGAAGATAAGTGAGGGTAAAGGGCAGAAGGTGAACGGGATCGATTGAGGATACGTGGCAAAAAGAGAGAGAATGACAAATGAAGTGAGAGAGAAGAGAGGAAGAGAAATGACTTCAGTAGCAGTGAAGCTGGCAAAAAATGATGCTACTCCGCTAACTTGTAAAGCTAGACAGAAAGAATAATAGAGAATGATGGTGAGAGAAGGAAAGGTTTTAGAGATAAGGGACATGTGGTAAGTGTGTGCATGTTTATTAACATGTGTTCCTGTTGTTTCAGTGGCAGATGAGAGCAACGTCGGATCCCTGCTTGGAAACACTGCAGGTGAGGCAAATACAGACCACCCACACCTGCACATAACCAAGTCATAGAGCATAGAGAGACACTGAAGCACGCACACACACCTTTTCACAGCGCTGCCTAATTCTCAAAGACAAAATGCTTTCCGAAGATGGCAAGAAAATAATGAAAAAGAGCGAAAGAAATACAAGTGCCAGACCAAAAAGGAAGAAGAAAGAAAAGTAATCAACAGAACCAAAGAAAAACGGTTGCAATGACCTGAACAGAGGTATGTTTAAAAATGAAAGTAAGATGGTACACTTGCACACAGCCACCGTTTGTTGTGTGAGGAGAACCTGAAGAGGACGAGAGATTGCGGATCAGAATGAACACATATGCACAAATATATCCCATCTTTCCCCCCCCCCCCCCCCCCCCCCCTCTCCAGTTGCACTTGACTTTTACTCATGCAGGCCACCCTCTTTTTGTCTCCTATGTATTCGGCTCCTCTATACCTCCCTCTTGATATCTCGACAATTTGTCGGAAGTGCAAATGAAAAGTAATATTTTCAGAAGGATTGGAGAGAGAAGAGAAGGACACACGTTGTTAATGAAACACGTAGACACGCTTCTTCTTAAGAACACCAGAGAAGAAGATAGGACACACTCATGTAAATGGAAAGCAAAAGAAAACAGAGATGACTGATGCCTTCAAAACCCCCCCACCTTAGCCTGCACACACTTTTTCTTTTTGAAGTTTGAACATTAAAATGTCACTTTGCCTTGAAGTCTCCCCTATTTCATTGGAATGTAAGGACACTCTACCTCACTCCTCTTCATGTGTGTGTGTGTGGTGTGTGTGTGTGTGTGTTTGCTGTGTGCACTTATTGTTGCATTCTGCTGTACATGGTGGTATTGACTTTCATGTCCTGGGTCCATAGCCGTTCTAAAGGGAGCAAGCAAGGCGATATAAGGAGCATAATATATGGAACACATATTTTGAACCCCTAATAAAACAAAAAAAGACTTTCATCTTCTTGTAAAGATGAGGGAAACTTTTGAGTTTTCACTTTCTCATCTTGGCTTTGGAGCTTAAGTGCAACTGTAGTCCAAAAAACGTGCTGTGTGAGCCAGAAGTTGGGACAGCAGTTAAATGTGTTCTGGACAAGATATAGTGATGTGAAAAGGAAGGCAGGGGAACATCTTGCAGAGGAAAAGAGGATTACTTCACAGGGATTGAAATGGTAAACATGGAGAGGTAAGGCTTTGTGGGAAGAAAAAAAAACACAACACATACTGTCGTGTCATAGACTACTGGTTACATATTCCTGTAGGTTTCCAAAACAAATCTTTGATTGCCAGAAACTGAATCCGTTGATGTTCTTGTCAGTTTCTATTAACTATGTGGACACTGCACGGCCCTGTCTCTCTGTCGGGGGGAAAAAGCAAAATGTAAAGAGACCTCGAATAACTATGAATGGCTTCCAGGTGTTACATGAAATCAGTCTCATTGTCAATGATGTTCCCTGGCGAGCTTTCTCATTGACGCAACTGAGTGAATGAAATAGAGGAAAGGATTGGAAACACGGCCGGTGATTTGAGATGAATAGTACAGTATTGGAATAAAAACATGTTGTTTGGCTACAATCGACTGAATATCCACCAATGAGGCCACAATAAAGCTGACATACAGCATATTTAAATGGTCAAAACTAGATTTTGATACGCTGTACAAGATGTGGTCACAAGATTAAGAATTAATCCAGGACTCGCCATATTTGATTTTGTACAAATAACACATTGTAATTACTAGAATTGTATTATTATTCAACGAGCAAACACCAATGATACGCCCTGAAGCAGGAGTTTCATTTTCCCCTGGAGTGTTCACCCCTGTAACAGTTTTCCATTCTGTTTAGTTGCTACTTGCAGCTTTGTAACATACGCCGCACATTTACTACTTGTTTTTGAAACGCCTATCTAGAAAAACAAACAGAACAAAAATCATTTATAATGTTTACCCCGACCTGTAACTCTATTTTTATTGACTGAAATCTTGTACAGGGACAACAAGTTTGCTGACTGTTGCTTCCTCTGTTCTCACTGAAGTTGATCTGAATGTTAGGTCGCAGTGATATCTGAAAGTTGCCATGGGAAAGCTTCATCTGTAAAAATCTGATCATAGTTTCCAACCTTTTCCCGTCTTAACTGTTGTTGTCCCCGCTAATAGCCTCTTGAATATCCCTTTAAGGGTCTATTCCCTGTACCTGTTCCTGTTTTACAACACCACAGAGCCCAGAGAGCTGTTAAAGAGAGTGTGTGCCTGGCAAACGTGACCGTTTTTTTTTTTTTTTTTTTCCCCCAACCCACTTTCCTTAGCTCTAATGTATTTTTTATAAGTGAAATGCTTCCAACAACCCTGCGCTGAGACGTCAGACAGCTGCGTGGACTTCGGTGAGAGAGGGGCGGGCTCCCGGGAAGTGAGGAGTTTAAAAGACAATGACTTCTGGGAAAGATTTTTCTTCCAGCAATGGTCTATTCCCCCCACACCCCAAGAAACCACACACACAAATGAAACTATACCGTTATGGTAATGTTATGGTAATGGCCTCCATCATCCTGTGAAAATGTGAACCTTGGAAGATTTCATATTATATTATAATTTGCAGAATCTGAGATGCAAAGTGATGGAAATGGGAGATCATATTACAAAGTGTGTGTGTGTGTGTGTGTGTGTGTGTGTGTGTGTGTGTGTGTGTGTGTGTGTGTGTGTGTGTGCGTGTGTGGAAACCTTCCCTGAAAGTGAGCGGGTGTGTGTGACTGAGGGTGGTTTTTGGGACTAAATGCATTTCCTGTGTGTGGATGCTGCAGCTGAACACATTTTTGAAACTCCCTTCACTAAACTATAGTGGTCAGACATGCCTGACGTCTTAGTGGTGGCACAAATAAATAGGAGCGCAATCATTCCAGTAATAAATCAAATCAGCTGCGGAAGAGGAAACACGTGAACTGCGGTTACAGAGACAGAATGGATGCTTTAAAATACATTCTAATTAGAAATCATTCAAGTCCCTGTCATAATATACCGTATAGCTACACAGACGTAAACAGTGTCACGGTGGAAAACAGAATGTATCAGTCCATATCTTTCCTGAGTGCAGAGACTGATTCTCTCCTCACTTTAAGTAGGACAGTCAAACACACACTGCTGACGAGGCATAAAACAAACGGTTGCAGCTGTGTTTCTTTTACTGCGAATTTTTCCTTTGTTGATGGGACGCCCTGTCTCTTGAGTGTGTGTGTGTGTGGTGGGTGTGTGTGTGGTGTGTTTGTGTGTGTGTTGTGTGTGTGTGGTTGTTGATGTGAGTGTGTGATGTGGGTGTGTGTTGTGTGTGTGTGGTGTGTGTGTGTGTGTGTGTGTGTGTGTGTGTGTGTTGTGTGTGTGGTGTGTGTGTGTGTGGTGTGAGTGTGTGTGTGTGTGTGTGTGTGTGTGTGTGATGGCGTATGCATGTGTGTGTCCCAGAATCAGAAGATGGGAGATGTTTCCAAGTGAAAATAAATGGTGAACAAGGAATATCCACAGGAAAGATGAAAAGCTTGCACTTCTAACAACGGGTCCTTAACTGTGTGTGAGATGGTTTAATAGACGTCCTAACACAGGTGCTTCCACTGGTAAAATAGTCTAAATTTTGTGCAATTCTTCTCATTCATCCACTTGTGAGGACAACGCTCCCATGCACAGATCTAAGCCACACACCCAAGTCAAGTTTTCTGTGCAGTTAAAGTGGAATTACAACTGCCCAAAATGCTCGTCTGCTTTTGTCGTAGTTTTCTGTTTTACTGTCTTTCTATTGCCTTACTGTGGTTCCTCCAACCCACTGCCATCTCTCTCTCTCTCTCTCTCTCTCTCTCTCTCTCTCTCTCTCTCCTCTCTCTCTCTCTGCCTGTCTCTCTCTCCTTCCTCTCTCTCTCTCTCTCCTCTCTCTCTCTCTCCTCCTCATCTCTCCTCTCTCTCTCTCTCTCTCCTCCTCTCTCTCTCTCTCTCTCTCTCTCTCTCTCTCTCTCTCTCTCTCTCTCTCTCTCTCTTTCTTGCCAACGCCATTCAGGCTTAGAGGCTGACAAACAGTCTGAGGAGCTTAGAATGAACAACATCTCTCTGAAAGTGTGTATGTGTGGGTGTGGGTGTCTGTGTGTGTGTGTGGGTGTGTGTGTGTGTGTGTCTCACAGGGGGCCGGTGTGATGCTGAGGCAGGCTGGTGCATGAATGCACTTGACATACCAGCCACTTACATAAACTAAATAATACATAACATTTCTTTAATTAAGGGGATGTTTTGTTGTATTTCAAGTGTTTTTAGTAAAGCTTTAAAAATAATTGTACTGCGTTCTGCTCTTAAAAAAAATGTTGGTGAGTGACCCCACCCTTCATTCCTGTCTATAACTGAGTTAGAGTAGTTTTTTTCCTCCCTGTTTTAGGGATCAACACGATTTGTCCCCAATCGCTCCTTTGACAAGCTCCTCGTGCCTGTCAGGGGCGGTGGTCCAGTGGACCGGTCACTCTCCTCCCTTGAACAACCTCTCTTAACCATCACATGGGGAGTGGAATTGTGTTTCCCTCATTGTTTGTTCAGCAGCGAACAGCGCATGACATTTATAAATTACGAGTTTAATGTCAATATTCTTCATTTAGAGTCCGGATTACATTTTTCCTTGCCTATCATCGCTCCGTCCTGAATCGTGTCCTCCCACTGGTCTGTGTGTAATGATGACGCCTCAAACACAGTAATGCCAGGCGTAGGAGAGTTCAGCAAAGTTAACTACGTACAAGAGAAGAACATTTTCTTAAAAAAAAAAAAGGAACCATTATATTCCTGATATAAAGCAGGAAATATGATATTTGTTTATTAACAATGATATATCCAACCTCCTGGAATTGCATTGCAACTGGTTTTCACAAAACATAACGATGCATTTGGTGGTCAAAAGTAAAGGTCACTGTGACCTCACAAAGATATGTTTTTGGCCATAACTCTAGTTTCATTTCATATGCAATTATGACATTGCACACAAATGTCTAATGGGATAAATGATAATTGATGAAGATTTTGGACCGACATGGTATGTAATTGCAAGCCTGACTGTTTGGAAGCATACTACAACCTCAAGGTTGTACCTTCTAGGTTTATGTTATTAAAACCTACAGGGCCTTGCTATACTTTGTGTGTGATCTACACTTAGCATTAGCATTATTTCTTATATTGGAAAAAGTCATTTTCAAGCATTGAATTGAGCTTAGGGATGGCTTTTGGAGAAATGCTGCCGTATCACAACGCTAATTAGGCCCATTTAAGACTGTTTTTGCACTTAACGAAGATTCCTCTACTGATCAGTGGCTGTTTCCATTGCAGCAGCAGTAGAAGATGGCCCGACATTACTGGAAATGACACCCTTCACGCTTTTGGAATCGCTCACCACATATTGTTGTTTTGAAAAAAATCTACACGACACATTTTTTAAACTTAGATGACACTGTTGTGTCCCCTAGAAACAGTGTTCCAGTTTAATGTTGACCTGTCCATAGCGAACTTGATCCACTTTTCTATTATTGAGTTTTGTCCTCTTGTATCTGTTACAATTGAAGCAGCATCAAGTGGCATATCATTTGCAATAAGTTTCAGTAAAAATAATCATGACAAATAAACATGTCCTGCAAGATACAGACTAACAACAACACAACAAACAGATATGCCATCTACACTGCAGCCTTAATTAGAGACTATTCTGCCCTACTTTCCCTCTCTATTCCTCCCTGCTTGTTATTTCCTCTCATCATTTTCTCAAGTTGTTTGTGTGGGGTTTTTTTTGCTGGTCGGCCCGGCTAGGAAGATGTTATTTGTGGCGCCTCTTTCTCGCTAACTCAAACCCTCTCCCACTTCTAAATAGTGTTTGTGTGTGGTGTAGTGTGTTGTGTTGTGTGTGTGTGTGTGTGTTGTGTGTGTTTTTGTTTGTTCAGGGATGCTGCCGTAATCAAACACTGTTGTTTTTGTGTGTTTACCCTCAATCTAAGTAACAGCTCTGACCTTGAATACACTTTGCGTTCAAATTCACCTCACTATGGTGTGCATTAAACACAACATGTGTGTGTTTTCATACATAAGCACATTTCTCAGGCTCTTTAAATTGTTGCGTGCGCATCATTTAGACATCTAGAGTGTGTGTGTTGTTGTGTGTTGTGTGTTGGTGTGTGTTGTGAGAGAGAGACGAAGCGCGTGCAGTTGCCAGTATTTTTGGTCTCCTAATGAACTATTTCACCCCACTGAAAACCCGAATAACTTATTTCCTCATCGTCTGTTGCGTTCGCATAAGAATACATTTGAGTTAAGATGTTCCTACTAATGTATTATTGTAATATTTATGCAGAGTGTTATTAGTGCATTATATGATCTGGCCTCTTTAATCTCTTATCCTTCCCTGCATATCATCTTCTGTCTCTCACTTTTTTCCCTTTTCTCTGCACTTTGTCTCATGTGCTTTTGTCCCTCCCACCCCGAGAGTAAATCTACTTGATGGGATGAAACTAAAGTTAAATACATGCTTATGTCTACTTTAAGCTTAGCATCTTTCCCCCATTTAACTTCAAGCATATTAAAATTGATGGAAAATATATTTTTTCACTAAAGGTAACTGATGTTACATCGTTTATCAGCCATGCTAGTTTCAGTAGTCCACGGCCACTACTAACTCAACATTTTGTTACCACATCTGTATCTTCTTGAGGCCTCGGAGGAGCTTTTCAGTTTAAGAAAATACCATGATGATGTCATCAGGGTATATCGGCTTGACTTGGACCTACTTTTAAGTATTTACCTATGTTACTGATGTGTAGAGTTTAAAGACTCTACCAGGTTAGGACATCTAATTAGTGATGTCATCAAGTGCGTTATGGGCAAATCCATAATTTTTGTGAGCTGAATGTGCATTTGATGGAGTTCAATAACACATTTTTAAAAGAACTCTAAAGAAAATAGTTAAAGATAAATATTTTTAAATAACAGATCTGTGTGGATTTGCTGAAAAATCCTGTGATCAGTTAATTTTTTTGGAACTGATTCATGTTTTCACTTCACAAGAAAATATCAGTAAAATGTCTTTTAAGTTCTTTGTGGATTAAAAGTCACAGCTCTGTGAAACAACTGCGACTCCACAAAAGTGAAGCACTGTTTTTATAATAGAAAAGTAACTTTTAATAAAACAAATAGAAATAAAAGATAATGACAATGGTCACAGGCCACTACGAGATTAAACAGTGTTGCACTGTTTCCCCTCAAGAGGAAGGGACAGTACGGTAGAGATGATTAGCCAAACAACTACTGACGTGAATGAACAGAAATGTTGAGAGCAAAAGAAGAAGTTCATTTTATCTGCTATCGGAGCAAACTGCTGCATTGATCTATTAATACCACACAACAAATGTCCTTTCTCAACGTCAAAGAGTGGGATCAGTGTGTTGTGTGTGTGTGTTTTGTGTGTGTGAGCAGAGTGGGTAGGAAAAGAATGTGGTTTTTGGCAGTTTGCTTATTAAGGTGCTGGCATGAGGAAGGATGAAGTTTCAGAATAAAAAGGCTGAAAACCTGAGTGGGGAGTATAAAATGATTTAGGGAGATCTAAAGGAGAGATTAAATGACAGCCACACATATTCAGATTGCAGATGGACCAAGAAGAAGTACAGCAGTGATTAGTGTAGGAGAGTGAGTGGGGGGCGGGGGGGGGGATCGAGACGCTGCTGTTTTTCCTCTCCAGATCCCTTCACGTCCAGTCACACTTGCGAATGCAGTACACCACGTGACACAAGCTACGATTGTGCAATACCCCCACGTGTGTTCACCGAGAATGTATGACTGTATGGTAAAAATTGTGTGCTGGCTGATTGTGTATCAAGTTTGTCATAACAGTCTTATATCAAGCAGATACACAGCCATATCCCTGAGCTGCATCTGCCAATGTATGAACTTTCAGATTCCTTTTTCATCCGCTTTTTTGTTCCTTTAATTTTCTCTTCATCCACTACGTATCTTCTCTCATTTCATCTAAGTCCTCTGTCTTTCAACTCTTCTTTTCTTTCATCCACAGCTAGTTTTTTCCTCAAGACTGTTCTGCCAGTGAAGCTCTCACAAAGTAGTGAAGGTTTAACCCACTTTTAAAAAACGTAATGGAGTAGGTTTATTTAAATGAATATTCTTGGTGTGTTAATCTTTCCTCCACCCATGTTGAGTATCATATACACATCCTGTAACTTCAAGATCTTAACAACATGGCAGCTGTGGTCATGCAAAAACTTTATGGTATTTTCATTGACACAGTTCACCATTTTTTCAAAATCGGTTGGGGGGAAAAACGTGTCAGGATATACTCCAGAAAGGTTCTAAGTGTATAGTCAACTTTCTCTCTTCCTCCTCATTCATATCCAATGTGTGTGACTCGTCTCCATGCATGCCTGCTAAGCCGACGCTTTGTTTGGTTGTGTGTTGTATTTGTGTTCAGACCAAACGTGCTGACACATTTTCTTTGCCTCGTGTTTGTCTGTGCAAGGATTGTTTCTATTCATGTTTCTTCATACTCAGCTGAATTAACCTTGTGAACTACAGATCGCAACCTATAATACAAAAGGTTTACTCTGCTTAAAGGTCTGAAAAGAATGCCCGAAATAACTCCGAATGATGCTGAATTTGTAAAATTGTCTGAAATCATGCTTGGTCAGGTCTTGTCCGCAAAACAACACACACCTTTTTAAAACTGCTTGTTTGCTTAATGGAGTTTGGCCGCGACATACCAAGATATCTATATACTGTCTAACGGTATTATGAACTCAGACACTAAGATCTTGATTATTGATGCAGTGCCCACCTGAATGCTACAACCTTTTTCTCCCCACCACAACAAAACACTACGTCAGGAAATCTCAACGATGATAGGCTTTTTGCACACACACACTTTGCCTATGTCTCTTTTGCGTCTGCGCTTTGACTTTGTATGTAATATCGCGGCGTGTGAAGAAATGTTCTCCTTCGCTGTAACACACCAGAGATTCTGGCCAACTGCTTTTGTGGGAATTCATGCCTAGTCTTGTTAACCCTCTGTGTTCATCCCAATTGTAGTTTAACTGACACTGTCTGCAGGTTATATCACCCAGTTGCTTTCCTATTACCAAAACAACAGAAACAGCAAAGTAATCTTTCTCGTATCTGTACTTTAATGCTTACAGCAAACGTCGCTCATCTGTGGCTTTGTTTGTCAGACGTCACCCCTCCTTACACTCCGTAGTCACGCTAGCTGAGAGAAGTGCATTTTACTGTATTGTGTTTTAGTAATGGGTGTTCCAAACAGTTTAGCATATGAATGGACAAGTGGATAAATGTGTTTTGCTGTCGGAGAAGGTTTTTGGTACTTTATTGTAACCAAACATGAATTCTGTAAATCCACTGGCAGCTTGCCCGAAAAGTACAGACCTGGGTTATTACGAAATCTTCCTGAATTGCTGCATCTATCAACACTTCTTCACATCCTTAATGCGGTCTTGTTTTGTGGCTTTTTCAGCGACCAATGAGGGTTATTCTTACAATGGACAGGAAGGAGGAGGCGAGCTGTATGGACATGAGAGAGTTCAGCAGCTCCACCCAACACTCCTATCTACACAAAGGTTTGGTTGTGTATGTTTTATTCTTATTAACGTTGCTACAGAAAACTTACACTGTGAATGATGCACAATAAGAATAATACTACCAGAAAAATATAAAAGTAGAAAACAATAATGTTATATATTAGCATCCATCCATCCCATCGTCACGCTTACCGGTGGTTCGGGTTGCGGGGCACAGCTCCAGTAGGGACCCCAATCTTATCTTCCCTTCTCCGGGTCCACAGTCCTACAGCTCCTGACTGGGGTAGTCCTGAGCTGTCCCAACCAGTCGGTCATGACCCACCTTCACTGACCATAGGTGAGGTAGGACGAAGTCGACCGGTAAGATCGAGAGCTTTGCCTTCTGGTTCAGCTCATCTTTTCGCACACCTGGTGCGTAAGCGCGACCGCAGTACCGCCACCCACCGCTCTGTTCGATTGCTCCGGCCGATCTGTCGCTGCCAAAATCGTCCCCCTCACTCTCGAAACAGACCTTATATAGGAGCAGTTAGAATAAATATGAATTAATGACTAAAACAATGATTTAAGTCATCTCATTTCGTCATGTCTCCTTTCATCAACCTTTTCGTAGTCTAGTTGGTGTTTACTTCTTGACAAAGTTATGTTTAATGTGACATATATGTTTCGAAAATGATTTGTTATGTTGTGTCGTTTGCTGCCAAATATTTTGTAATTCGTTATTTTGAATTATGGCTTTGATTTTATACAGTACCATTTCAATTACATCAATTCACTGTGCTGGATCACATTCTGGTGTGCATGTTATCTTGCAGGAGGTCACGCAAAAGGAATACATTTGTAGAAGAGAATCAACTTCTAGTCCCTGCAAAATATGTCATTTCCACACAGAGCAATGAGATTGTCTGTAGTGACTTCTGATCTGTTTTTCAGGAAAACTCGACACACCTCTATAACGCGGCTCAGCCCCAGCTCCTTCCCAGAACCCAGCTGCATTTTCCACCGCATAAAGGCCTCCCAGAGCATGGATCTGGGTACGACTCAGAACCAGCCAACACAACTGTGGGTAGAGTTTTTTTTCATTTTCTGCTCTGCATGTGTGCTGCATGCATCTTATCCTCAAAACAAATTCAAACATATTCCTGCTGATGCATGGCTGCGCTCCGACGCATGCTCCTCAAAGCCACATGCAGACTGTACAACCACACACACACACTCACCCTCACAACGCAGGTGGGACACAATTATGCCTGTTGCAATGATTCTGAAAGTGGAGAGAGCAGTTTTGATTTTTGTGGTTTTCTCTGTGACTCCCACCCACACGCTCCAGTGGCTTGAGAACACTCTGATCTTACTGCAGGGATGTCCAACTTGTGACATTTTTTTATCAAGTATAATCTGCGTCAACCCACTCCTCCTCCTCCCAGCTTTATCCCTCAACGTTCATATATTTTACTAAATGTGTGGCGCATAATGAGAGCACATTTGGTGTCGCAGGATTTGAATTCAGCTTCCTTGGATCTTTATTATTTATGGCGAAAAAAAAGAAAAAGAAAGGCTACAAATCTGAGGCTGTTTCTGTTTCCACTTTCCACATCAGCCTTGTCACCTGTTGCTCTCTATTACTGAAGTATTCTGAGCGAGGATTCAGTGACCATTTCAGTAATTGTAAAAAAAGTCACTTTAGAAATATGCGTATGTCCTGGGCTCATGCATACATCTTGTATTGACAGTGGTGGGCAACACACAAAGCTTATTGTTTTCAAATGTCCGTTCCCTCCAGTCCTCCTCCCAAGCTGGTTCCTGTGGTGTGTTGTGTGTGTGTGTGTGTGTGTGTGTGTGTGTGGTTGTGTGTGTGTGTTGTAGAAACTTAACAAAGAGCGGGACTATATTTTGAATAACAAAGACACACATTTTGTACTACAAAGAGATGACTGGTATGGCTTGTTACTCGTCCATCCCAGCTCGCATTTCCACCTCTCCCCCTTTCATTCACACACTTGATCGTCACGGCACTGTGACCACATGAGATTCTATTCATTATTCATTTAAAAAGGTATACGCTTTTTTCTTGTCCCAACACTGATGCAGCATACGAACAGCTTTGCGAAGTGTCGTGCTCACGTGTTTTTGTATCTGAAAAGCAGGGTAATAAGCTTTGGCTAAGGTTGAGTATGTTGGTTTTTATCCAGAAACTATTTTGAGGGGAGGCCCCTTACATTTGGACTTAGCCTGAAATCCTGTCACATCACACCTCTCTCATGTCGTTTTTCTTATTCCCAGCCTGTCTGGTCTGTATAAAGTTCAGCATTACAGATTGCTCACACACCAACAACACGACCTGAAGCCGCAGCATGAGCGTGTCATAATTGTATTCAAAAACAAACAATTCCTTTATGAAGGTCTAATCATAAAACATGGCAACATCCTGCCTTTGATTCATGAGATGGTAAGTAGAAGTCATCGTGACGAGTGTTGTTTAGAACGATGTGTGAAACCCCTGCTGCTCTGTGGCGATGTGAAGTGCTGACTCGACAGTCCATGTCCCATCGAACAAAGAATGCTTGCATGCTCTCTTCATAATCGTTAAGTCATTTTTCATGCAAAAGGGCCGAATAATTGTTTCCTCCCTGCTTTAAACGGTTTGACTTTTACTACTTTACTTATTAAAAACTGAATATCTTTGTTGTTTTTTTTGACTGTAACACCAACCAACATTTAAAGACATTAAAGGCGTTGACTTGTGGAACTACGGCATGGCCTTATTTACTATTTTTATAGACGCAACCATTATTGCAAGAAAATAACCGGCGACGATTACAATGAAAGTAATATTAATTGCAGCGCCTCTGGACCTCTTAACATCTGGTTCAATACTGTACGTACGGGTCATAGGGGTCGTGTACAGACATTAACAAAGTCCTGCTTTCATCACGCCAGAATATTAACTATAAGTATGTCGCGAATGAGGAAATAAAGTCCGTTAACACTTGAGCTCAATTTGCAAATATTTTTCTTGTCATCATACTTGCTTCTGCCGTTAACCATATGAATCAAGTGCTTCTCATTATAACTGTTATGGAAATGCTTGTCTTTCAAAATGCTATCAGCTCTGTCTGTGGTTAAAAGACATTTCGGCATGTGCCAGTTCCTGCTTAACATATTTATGATAACTTTTTTTTAACAACATATACACAGATTGCCACCATAAAAGGTGGAAGTGTCTTAAAATTTAGATTTGGATGAGGCAGAATTACTCTAAAATGCTTTGGAAGTGCCTAATTACATGTTTGAAATCAGCTGCCATCGTTGTGCATAGTTTGTGGCGACCTCCATCGTAAAACACTGGCTGAGGGAAGCTGGCATGTAAGGATACATGTAAAACAAATGTCCCTGACTTATTTTAGATTAATCTTGTGGGCCATCGTCATGGAAATACATAACTACACTTGTTCTTTTGCCAGTGTTGTTTTGCAACAACAGGCAGCAAATGAGTTTGTTTATTATTAGTTATTGGTTTCCCAGCATTTAATGTGTGGTAAATACTGTGTCCTCCACCTGCTGATAATAGTGTGTCACTTACTGCAACCAGATATTTAATCAGTGTCAAGAAGGTTCTTTGTGCATCGTGATGAACTCTACATTTTAAATGTCATAAAACCAGCACCGTGGTGTGTGTGTTGTGTGTGTGTGTGTGTTGTGTGTGGTGTGTGTGTGCTGTTGTGTGTGTTTTCTGTATAAAATGAATGAAAGAGACACAGAAGTCACATGTCATTTCATTATCCTGTCAGTTTACAATAATTTAAATTTTTATTTAATTTGTCTTATTTCATTTTCCAGCCCAATTAAAATTAAGATAGTAATATAAGATGTTTCCCAGATAAGAACTTCCCTTCTCTCTCTCCTCTCTCCTCGCTCTCCTCTCTCTCTCTCACCTCTCTCTTCTCCTCCTCTCTCCTCACTCTCATCTCTGTCCTCTTTCTCTTCCTCTTTCTTTCTCTCTCCTCTCTCTTTCTCTCTCTCTCTCTCTCTCTCTCTCTCTCCTTCCCCCCCCCCCCCCCCCTCTCTCCCTCCTCCTCGTCTCCTCTCTCCTCTCTCAGTCTCTCCTCTCTCTCTCTCTCTCTCTCTCCCTCTCTCCCTCCTCTCCTCTCTCCTCTGCTCTCTCTCCCTCTCTCTCTCTCCGGAGTACACTCTCACGCTCTCTCTCGCTCTCACTCCCTCTCTCTCCATCTTTGGGGTCTCTGTTTTTCTCCTTCTCTGGCCTCCACCTCTGTCTTCTTCTCCTGCCTCCAAGATTTGTCTTAGTTTACATTCAGTCTTGTTCACCACCCATATGATCCCGATGCTCTTACTCAATTTGGGATAATGCTAAGTAAGAAGTCATAATAGTAAGTATGTTAGTTCAAACTTAATTTTCCTGAGAAAGTGATCAGCCTGTGTGTAGTGTTGTGTGTGGTCCCTGCCTAATAACATGCCTCTGACTGCGTCACACCAGAATCTCCAGAATCTGTTGACGTCGACACACACCACAGTGAGCCAAAAGCTACCGTGCTGCTGAAGCAGGCATGTGGATTCACACCGCAACATCAGACACACACGCATCTAGAATTACACTTAGTGATTGGTTTCATTAGAAAAGTATTTGTGCTAAGGAAGCCATGTTGCTGCTTGTTTTGTGGTCTGAGTGGTTGTATGTGTGGTGTGTGTGTATTTGAATGCTACCGAGTCAATGTGTTCCTGTTGCATGGCCCTTTGTGTTTTTAGGAAGGGGGAGAACAGAAGGACTGGGGGAGAGGCTAAAGTGAAAGGAAGGATTATCAAGGAGCAAATGTGGAGAGAATGGTGATCAGAGGAGCAAAATAGGGAGGAGAACTTCCGCTGTGTGAAATCTTTGGAACTGAAGCAAACCTTAAAACTTGATAAGATAAGTGAGGGTAAAGGGCAGAAGGTGAACGGATCGATTTAGGATACTTGGCATAAGGAGAGAATGACAAATAAGTGAGAGAGAGAAGAGGAAGGGAATGACTTCAGTGGCAGGAAGCTGCAAAACTGATGCGACTTCATTTGACTTTTCCGCTAACTTGTAAAGCTAACAGAAAGAATAATAGAGAATGATGTGAGGAAGGAAAGGTTTTAGAGATAAGGGACCTGTTGTAATTGTGTGCATTTTATTAACATGTGTTTCCTGTTTGTTTCATTGAGATGAGGAGCACGTCGGGATCCCGCTTGGAACACTGCCAGGTGATGTCAATACAGACCACCCACACCTGCACATAACCAGTTCATAGAGCATAGACTTACACGGGAAGCACGCACACACACCTTTTCACAGCGCTGCCTCTTCCTCACAGACCAAATGCTTTCCGAAGATTGAAGAAAATATGAAAAGAGCGAAAGAAATACAAGTGCCAGACAAAAAGGGAAGAAAAAAGAAAAGTACTCAACAAACCCAAGAAAACTGTTTGCAATGACTAACCGAGGGGTTTAAAAATGAAATTAAGATGGTACACTTGCACCCAGCCACCGTTTGTTGTGTGAGGAGACCTGAGGAGGAAACGGAGATGCGGATCAGAATGACCCATATGCACAAAAGATCCCATCTTCCCCCCCCCCCCCCCCCTCTCCAGTGGCACTTGACTTTTACTCATGCCAGGCCCCACCCCTCTTTTTTCTCCTAGTATTCGCTCCTCTATACCTCCCTCTTGATATCTCGGACAATTTGGTCGGAAGTGCAATGAAAGTAATTTTTCAGAAGATTGGAGAGAGAAGCGAAGGACACACGTTGTTAATGAACACTATACACGCTTCTTCTTAGAACACCAATAGAAGATCGGACACACTCATTAATGGAACGCAAAAGAAAACAGAGTATTACTGATCCACTTCAAAACCCCCCCCCTTAGCCTGCACACACTTTTTCTTTTTAGTTTGAACATTAAATTTCACTTTCCTTGACGTCTCTCTCCCCTATTTCATTGGAATTTAAGACACCTAACCCCACTCCTCTTCTTGTTTGTGTGTGGTGTGTGTGTGTGTGTGTGTTGCTGTGTGCACTTGATTGTTTGCATTCTGCTGATACAGGTGGTATGACTTTTCATGTCCTGTGTCCACCATAGCCCTTCTAAAGGGAGGCAAGCAAGGCGATATAAGGATCATAAGTATATGGAACACATATTTTGAACCCCTAATCAAACCAAAAAAGACTTTCATCTTCTTGTAAAAGTGAGGAAACTTTTGAGTTTTCACTTTCTCATCTTGGCTTTGGGCTTAAGTTCAACTGTAAGTTTCCAAAAAACGTGCTGTGTGACAATTTGGGACAGCCATTAAATGTGTTCTGGACAAGATATAGTGATGTAAAAGGAAGCAGGAACATCTTTCAGAGGAAAAAGAGGATGACTTCCACAGGGTTGAAAATGGTAAACATGGAAGGTAAGGCTTATGTGGTCATAGAAAAAACACAACCATACTTTAGTGTCATAACTCTGTACAGTTCTTAGGTTTCCAAACAAATCTTTTGATTCCCAGAAACTGAATCCTGGATGTTCTTGTCAGTTTCTATAACTATTGACACTGCACGGCCCTGCTCTCTGTCGGGGGACAAAGAAAACGGGGGGGGAGGTGGTAAAGACATCGAATAACTATGAATGGCTTCCAGGTGTTACTGAAATCCTTCTCATTGTCAATGATGTTCCCTGCGAGCTTTCTCATTGACGCAACTGATGAATGAAATAGAGTAAGGTTTGAAACACGGCCGTGATTTTATATGAATAGTACAGTATGGAATAAAAACATGTTTGTTTGGCTACAATCGAATGATATTCCACCAATTGAGGCACAATAAAAGGCAAAAGCCTGACATACAGCATATTTAAATGTTCAAAGCTCTACTTGGGCGCTCTGGTGAGAATGTGCATACATTGTATGGACGCGAATGATGATGATGATTTCCGTAAAGAGCATGTATGGTCGCAACAGTTTTAATGGATACATAAGATGTAACACATCCTGCATTAAAGTGTCTTCATGACTGTCTGTTTTTATTGTGAGAGAAAGCCAGAATCTAGGTTAGGGTACCCGCTGTGAGACTTGAGAGCTCATGCATGCCTCTGTCACTTGACTAAGACAAAAACAAACATGCATGCCTCTTTTATCTTCCACTCTGTATCTCCGATCCCCTCTTTTGGCTCTTACAGCCAAAATCCTCTTTTCTTCTCTTGCAGTCTACTGCCTCTGACTTTTTTTTTAGCCCTTCCATCCACCCTTCTTCTACTTGACACTAGTCTCACTGCTCTTACCAGCGGCAGCAAAGAAGCATTTACACTTCAGCTATTCTGATTCTGTGTGCCTGTGTGCTTCTTTTGTTGTGTGATGGAGTGTTCTTCACTCCGCTGTATCCCTCTTTTCTTTCTGAGTGAAAATAAAATAAAAAATGCTTTTCACCTCGGCTGCTTTTCTGCCGGTGCCTTTGACACGGCTCTGTAGAATGTTTGTACAAACCCTTGCACACACAAAGCAGGGTTATTGGTTCAAGTGTGAATAGCATGGCCTGCTGGTAGTGGGAGAAAAAGCTACATACCGTATACACCTTGCATGATGTACTTACACACAATAAGCACAATCAACACACACATAGATGGAGGAACACAAAGAAAAACACACAACAAAAGTTCTAGTATTTACATGTATGGATAATTATACGCTCCCCTCATTGACATAAATGGGTTAACGTAATAACAATACCTCGCAGTATAACAGTTCAATACCATCACAAGCTACAGCGTCTCTGAACAACGATAAACCATTTTGAATATTTATTTGCAAGGCTGTTGTATTAAACTGCAACAGTTTTAGGTAAGTGTGCCTAATGATACATGTGTGCGTGTAGTGGTGAGCTTGGGCTTACAGGGCATCCCCTGTCAATAGCTGGATGGTGAAAGCTGTTAGCAACATCAAAGGGTTGCATCCATGTTTCCCTCTTTTTCTTGAGAGTGGAAAAGAAAGGATGAAAAGAGAGGAAGATAAAGGCAGATAGATAAGAGACGGAAACCTTAAAAGCCTTTTTGGGCTTCAGTATTGATGCTTTTAACATTTCAGAAGTGGACCAATCTACCTTTTCCCCCCTCTGATCTTTTTTCTTTCTTCTTTTTCGTCTCTATGCCATTTGCTCTTTCTCTCGCTGAGTTCTTACTGTATTCATCTCCAGCCAGCTCTCTCCCTCTAATCTCTCACTTTATACAGCTGCTCTTTTCACTCAGTAACTATCCAAACCTCGTCTATCTCCAAGCTAAATTAGTATTGGCTCTGCACAGGTTCCATGGACACAATCTGAGGCTGCGCTGTGGTTATGTCATAAAACCTGGATTTCTAACTTTGATACAAAATAAAGGCTTGCGAATGTACCGATTGTCTGTTTTACATTATTGTAGATAGTTTCCCAGTGATTAACATCACATTATAGGCTATTTACTATTTATTTATCTGAATTATGTTTCAGTTAACTCATTAGGGTTAGGGTTAGGGTTAGGGTTAGGGTTAGTTTTCTGGACAGATAATACAGGTTAACATTGTTACATGGATGTAATGTGTAAGAAGCTTATTTGCAGCCCCTACCCCAGTAAGACATAGAAAACTAGATGAAGTGTAATGTATTGCAGAAATGTTCCCAACATTTTGTACTGTAACTAAAAGCTATATTTCTATACGTCAACAACTTATTGTTTCTGTCAGAAGAAGCATTTGTTTTTCAAGAGTAATCTGAGTGCACTATGACACCGGCTAATGGGACGTGTACTGGGAGACAGTGGGGGGGGGGGGGGGCCCACAGCACTCTGACACACTGAAGAGTGATGCATCCTGGGCTGGGATTGCGGAGAAGCTGGGCAAGGGAGCTGGTGCTCGGTGGGGGGTCAAGAGGGAAGAAGACAAGAAGGATTTATTACGCACACACAGTACTGTTATGTCTTCTTTGTTGTTTGAGTGGAGGCCTGAGTCTCAGTACACTGAACCACACAGCCAGAGTATACATGCTAATGAATATGTACAGTTTTCTACACACACGACACAAATAAATGCAAATGAAATTCCTAAAATAACAATACACGCACAAAGAGACTCAATAACACATTATTACAGGGCCCTAAGAAGGCCATCCCTCGAGGGGATAGGTGTCAGTATGACTGTCATTGCCACACACACAGAAAGCAGTGTTAAAGACCGTTTCAACCCTGGAGGCCATGGGAAATGGGCTTCCCTTTGTCACCTTGATCCTCCGCTGTCTTCTGAGTGTCTCCCTCTTCTTCTCTTTATTCTACCTCCTCGACATCTGATTGAGTTTGAATAGACTGCTGCAAAGCCCTCACTCACTCCTCTGGTCATCTCGCCATTTGAATGCACTTTACATACCAGCCACTTACATGAAAACTAAAATAAATAACAGAACATTTCTTTATGTAAAGGGGATTTTTGTTTTAATTTCAAGTGTTTTAGTAAAGCTTTAAAAATAATTGTAGCTGCTTCTGCTTGCTTTAAAAAAATGTGAGTGAAGTGAACCCCACCCTTATCTGCCTGTCTATAAACTGAGTTTAGTAGTATTTGTTTCCTCCCTGTTTTAGGATCAACACTATGTGTCACCCAATCGCTCCTTTGACAGCTCCTCGGGCCTGTCAGGGCCGGTGGGTCCAGTGAACGGTCACTCTCCCCTGCTGAACAACTCTCTCTACGCATCTAATGGTGAGTGGAATGTGTTTCCCATCATTGTTTGTTCAGCAGGCGAACACGCATGACATTTATAAATTAAGTTTAATGTCAATATTCTTCATTTAGAGTCCGGGATTAATCATTTTCTTGCCCTATCATCGCTCTCTCTGAATCGTGTCTCCCACTGGTCTGTGTGTATGAGGACGCCTCAAACACAGTATGCAGCGTAGGAGAGTTCACGCAAAGTTAACTACAGTACAAGAGAAGAACATTTTCTTAAAAAAAAAAAAAAGGAAACCAGTATATTCCTGATATAAAGCAGGAAATATAGATATTTGTTTATTAACAAATTGATATGAATACCAAAACTCTGGAATTGCATTGGCAACTGTGTTAACAAAACAATACTGAGCATTTGGTGGTCAAAAGTAAAGGTCACTGTGACCTCACAAAATATGTTTTTGGCCATAACTCTAGTTTCATATGCTAATTATGACAATTGCACACAAATGTCTAATGGGATAAATGATGAAGTGATGACATTTTGGACCGACATGGATGTAAATTGCAACCTGACTGTTTGGAAGCATACAACCTCAAGGTTGTACTTCTAGGTTTATGGTTATTAAAACCTACAGGGCCTTGCTATACTTGTGGTGATCTACACTTAGCATTATTTTCTTATATTGAAGAAAAAGGTCAATTTTCAAGCATTGATTTGAGCTTTAGTGATGGCTTTTGGAGAAATGCTGCCGTATACACAACGCTAATTAGGCCATTTAGACTGTTTGCACTTAACAGAGATTACCTCTACTTTCAGGGCTGTTTCCATTGCAGGCAGCAGTAGAGATGGCCCGACATTACTGGGAGAACCCTGCACGCTTTTAGGGAATCGCTCACCACTAATTGCTTGTTTGTAAAAAAAGCTACACAGACACATTTTTAAAACTTAGATTGAACACTGTTGTGCCCCTGAAACAGTGTTCCAGTTTAATGTTGACCCTGTTCCATAGCTGAACTTGATCCACTTTTCTATTATTGAGTTTTTCTCTTGTATTGTTTACAATTGAAGCAGCATCAAAGGTGGGCATATCATTTGCAATAAGTTCAGTAAAATAATCATGAAAAATAAACAATGTCTGCAAGATAAAACAGACTAAAAACAAACACAAACAAAACAGATATTGCCATCTACACTGCAGCCTTAATTAGAGACTATTCTGCCCCTACTTTCCCTCTCATTTCTCTCCCTGCTTTTATTTCTCTCTCATCATTTTTCTCAAGGTTGTTCTGTGTGTTTGTTATTGCTGGGTCTGCCCTGCTAGGAAGAGTTATTTGTGTCGCTCTTTCTCGCTAACTCAACCCTCTCCCACTTCTATAGTGTGTGTGTGTGTGTGTGTGTGTGTGTGTGTGTGTGTGTGTGTGTGTGTGTGTGTGTTTGTTCAGGGATTGCTGTCCAGTATCAAACACTGTTGTTTTTGTGTGTTTACACTCAATCTAGTAAACAGCTCTGACCTTGAATACACTTTGCTGTTCAAATTCACCTCAGCTATGGTGTCATTTACAAACACACATGTGTGTGTTTCATACATTAAGCACATTTCTCAGGCTCTTTAAATTGTTGCGTGCGCAGATATTAGACATATAGAGTGTGTGTGTGTGTGTGTGTGTGTGTGTGTGTGTGTGTGTGAGAGAGAGAGAGAGCGCGTGCATTTGCCAGTATTTTGGTCTCCTAATGAACTATTTCACACACTGAACCCGAATAACTTATTTTCCTCATCGCTGTGTGCTTTCGCATAAAGAATAATTTGAGTTTAATGATTTCCTACATATGTATGTATGTATATTTATGCAGATGTGTTATTATTGCATTTATAGATCTGCCTCTTTATCTCTTATCCTTCCCTGCATATCATTCTGTCTCTCACTTTTCCCTTTTCTCTGCACTTTGTCTCATGTGCTGTCCCTCCCAACCTCTCGGAGAGTAAATCTACTTGATGGGATGAACTAAAGTAAAATACAGCTTTAGTCTAGCTTTAAGCATTATGCAATCTTTCCCCAATTTAAACTTCAAAGCATATTAAAATTGATGGAAAATATATTTTTTCACTAAAGGAGAACTGATGTTACATCAGTTTATCAGCCATGACAGTTCAGTAGTCACGGCCACTACTACTCAGCATATTGTTAACACATCTGTATCTTCTGAGCCTCTGGAGGAGCTTTGTCAGGTTTAAGAAAATGACCATGATGATGTCATCAGGGTAATATCGGCTTGAGCTTGGACACTACTTTTTAGTATTACCTATGTTACTTGATGTGTAGAGTTTAAAAGACATCTACCAGGTAGGAACAGTCTAATTAAGGATGTCATCAAGTTGCGTTATGGGACATCCAGTATTTTTGGAGCGTGATTGATTTGATGGAAGTTCAATAACACATTTTTAAAGAACTCTAAAGAAAATATAAAGAGTGAAAATATTTTTAAATAACAGATCGTGTGTGATTTGCTGAAAATCCTGTGATCGTTAAGTTTTTGGAACTTGATTCATATTTTCCACAATAAATGATCAGTAAATGTCTTTTAAGTCTTTGTGGATTAAAAGTCACAGCTGCTGTGAAACAAACTGGACTCCGAACAGAAAGTTGAAGCATGTTTTTATAATAGAAAAAGTACTTTTAATAAAACAAATAGAAATAAAAAGAGTAAAATGAAATGTCACAGGCCACGAGATTAAAAGTGTTGACACTAGTTTCCCCTCAGAGAGGAAGGGGACAGTACGGAGAGATGATTAGACAAACAAATACTGACGGAAGGAAAAGAAAGTTGAGAGCAAAAGAAGAAGATTCATTTATCTGCTATCGGAGCAAACTGCTATTGATCTATTATCCACACAACAAATGCCTTTCTCACGTCAAAGAGTGGGAGTCAGTGTGTGTGTGTGTGTGTGTGTGTGTGTGAGCGAGTGAGGTAGGAGAAGAATGTGTTTTTGGCAGTTTGGCTTATTAAGGTGCTGGCAGTGAGGAAGGAGGAAGTTTAGAAGAAAGAAAAGGCTGAAAACTGAGTGGGAGATAAAATGATTTATGGGAGATCTGAAAGGAGAGATAAATGACAGCCAACATATCAGATTGCAAGGATGGGACCAGAAGAAGAAGTACAGCAGGTGATTAGTGTAGAGAGTGAGGGGGGGGGGGGGGGGGGGGGATCGAGACGCTGCTGTTTTCCTCTCCAGCATCTTCACTTCCAGTCACACGTGCGAATGCAAGTACACACAGGGACACACAGTGACGATTGTGCAATAACCCCAGCGTGTGTTCACTGAGAAGTGATGACTGTATGTAAATTGTGCTTGGCTGGATTGTGTATCAAGTTGTCATAAAGTCGTTTATCAAGCAGACACAGCCATATCACTGAGCTGCATCTGCACATGTAGAGAAGCTGCAGATTCTTTTTCATCCTCTTTTTGTTCCCTTTTATTTCTCTTCATCCCACGACTTATCTTTCTCTCCATCTCCATCTAACTCTCTTGTCTTTCATCCACGCTAGTTTATTTTCCTCAAGACTTTCTGCCAGTGAAGCTCTCAAAAGAGTGAAGGTTTAACCCACTTTTAAAAAACGTATATGGAGTAGGTTTATTTAGAAAGAATAGTCTGGGTGTGGTTAAATCTTTCCTCCACCCATTGTTTGAGTATCATATGATCACATCCTGTAGACTTCAAAGATGGCTTAACATACCATGGCAGCTGTGGTCAGTGCAAAAACATTTATGGTATTTCCATTGGACACAGTCACCATTTTTCATCGGTTGGGGGGGAAAAACGTGTCAGGATATACTCAGAAAGTTCTCAAGTGTATAGTCGACTTTATCTCTCCTCATTCATATGCTCAATGTGTTTGACTCAGTCTCCATGCATGGCCCTGCGAAGCCGACGCTTGTGTTGGTTTGTGTGTGTAATGCTGTGTTCAGACCAAACGTGCTGCACATTTTCTGCCTCGTGTTTGTCGTGCAAGGATTGTTTATTCATGTTTCTTCAGACATTCAGCTGAATTAACCTTGTGAACTACAGAAGTCTGAACCTATAATACAAAGGTTTACTTGCAGTAAAGGTCTGAAAAGAATGCCGAAATAACTCCGTAATGATGCTGATTTGTAAAATGTCTGAAATCATGCTTGGTCAGGTCTGTCCGCAAAACAACAAGCAAACAACTTTTAAAATGCTTGTTTTCTTAATGGAGTTTGGCAGCGACATACACATAGATATCTATATACTGTCTAACGTATATGAACTCAACACTTAAGATCTTGATTATTGATGACAGGTGCCCACGAATGGCTACACCTTTTTCTCCCCCCACAACAAAAATCAGCTACGTCAGGAGAATCTCAACGATGATAGGCTTTTGCGACACACACATTTGCCTATGTCTCTTTGCGTCTGCGCATTGACTTTGTATGTAATCGCGGCGTGTGAGAAATGTGCTCCATGTTCGCTGTGAACACACCAGAAGAGTGCTGGCCAACTGCTTTTGGATGGGAATTCATGCCTAGCTTGTTCAGCCCCCTGTGTTCATCCAAATTGTAGTTTACTGACACTGTCTGCAGGTTATATCACCCAGTTGCTTTCTCTATTACCAAAACAACAGAAAACAGCAAAAGTAATCTTCTCCGTATCTGTACTTTATGCTTTACAGCAAACGTCTGCTCAGCTGTGCTTTGTTTTGTCAGCGTCACCTCCTTACACTCATCAGTGTCACGCTAGATTGAGAAGGAAGTGCATTGTACTGTATTGTGTTTTAGTAATGGGTGTTCTAAACACGTTTAGCATATGAATGGACAGTGGATAAATGTGTTTTGCTGTCGGAGAGAGGTTTTGGTATTTATTGTAACCAAAATGAATTCTGGTAAATCACTGCAGCTGTGCTCCAGAAAAGACGACCGTGGTTATTAGAAATCTTCCTGATTTGCTGCATCTTATCAACACTTCTCACATCCTTAATGCAGGTCTGTGTTTTTGTGCTTTTCAGCGACCAATGAGGGTTATTCTTACATGGACGAGGAAGAGGAGGCGGAGCTGTATGGACATGAGACAGAGTTCAGCAGCTCCACCCAACACTCCTATCTACACGAAAGGTGTGGTTGTGTATGTTTTTTCTTATAACGTTGCTACAGAAAACTTTACATGTGAATGATATGCAAATAAGAATAATACACCAGAACAAATGATAAAAGTAGAAACAATAATGTTATATAGTAGCATCCATCCATCCATCGTCTACCGCTTATCCGGGGTCGGGTTGCGGGGGCAGCAGCTCCAGTAGGGAACCCCAATCTTATCTTCCCTTCTCCGGGCCACATCCTACAGCTCCGACTGGGGGATCCTGAGGCGTTCCCAGACCAGTCGGTCATGACCCAGCCTTCATGACCATAGGTGAGGGTAGGAACGAAGATCGACCGGTAGATCGAGAGCTTTGCCTTCTGGCTCAGCTCTCTTTTCGTCACAATGGTGCAGTAAAGCGACTGCAGTACCGCCCCCGCTGCTCCGATTCTCCGGCCGATCTGTCGCTCCATCGTCCCCCTCACTCGCGAACAAGACCCTTATATAGGAGCAGTTAGAATAATATGATTAATGACTAAAACAATGATTTAAGTCATCTCATTTCGTCATGTCTCCTTTCATCAACTCTTTTCGATTAGTCTAGTTTGGTGTTTACTTTGAAAAGTTATGTTTAATTTGACATATAATGTTTCAAAAATGATTTGTTATGTGTGTCTTTTGCTGCCAAATATTTTGTAATTCGTTATTTTGAATTATGGCTTTGATTTTAATACAGTAAGCCAGTTTCAATTACATCAATCACTGGTGCTGGATCAGCATTCTGGTGTGCATGTTATCTGCAGGAGGGTCACGCAAAATGAATACATTTAGAAGATGAAATCAACTTCTAGTCTGCAAAGAATGTCATTTCCACAAGAGACAATGAGATTGTCTGTAGTGACTGTCTGATCTGTGTTTTTCAGGGAAAACTCTCACACCTCTAACGCGGCTCAGCCCCAGGCTCCTTCCCAGAACCAGCGGCAGTTCCAGCACGTAAAGGCCTCCAAGAGCATGGATCTGGGTACGACTCAGAACCAGCAACACACTGGTGGGGAGTTTTTTTCAGTTTATCTGCTCTGCATGGTGGCTGCATGCATCTTACCCTCAAAGAAATTCAAACATTCCTGCTGATGCATGGCTGCTGCTCCGACGGCATGCTCCTCAAAGCCACATGCAGACTGTACAACCACACACACACACTCACAGCTGCACACGCAGGTGGGGAAACATATATGCCTGTTGCATGATTTCTGAAAGTGGAGAGACAGTTGATTTTTTGTGGTTTTCTCTGTGACTCCCCCCCACCGCTCCAGTGGCTTGAGAACACTCTGATCTTACTGCAGGGATGTCAAGCTGTGACATTTTATCAAGTATAAATCTGCAGTCACCCAACTCCTCCCTCGCTTTATCCCTCAACGTTCATATATTTTACTAAATGTGTGGCTGCAAAATGAGAGCAATTTGTGTCGCAGGATTTGAATTCAGCTTCATTGTGATCTTTAGTTTATTTATGCGAAAAAGAAAAGATAAAAGAAGCTACATCTGAGGCTGTGTTTCCACTTTCCACATCAGCCTTGTCACCTGTTGCTCTCTGATTACTGATATTCTGAGGCGAGGATTCAGTGACATTTCAGTAATTGTTAAAAAGTCAACTTTAGAAATATGCGTATGTCTGTGCTCATGCATACATCTGTGTAATATGACAGTGGATGGTGCAGCACAACAAAAGCTTATTGTTTCAAATGTCACTTCCCTCAGTCCTCCTCCTCAAGCTGGTTCCTGTGTGTGTGTGTGTGTGTGTGTGTGTGTGTGTGTGTGTGTGTGTGTGTGTGTGTGTGTGTAGAAAATTAAACAAAGGAGCAGGAGACTATATTAATTGAATAACAAAGACATCCATTTGTACTACAAAGAGACTGACGGTATGGGCTGTACGTCTGTACATCTCCCCCTCTTTGCATTTCACACACGTGATCGTCACTGCACATGTGACAAACACATGAGGATTTAATTCATTAATTCATTTAAAGGTATGACGCTTTTTCATTGCCCAACAATGATGCAGCAGTAAGAACAGCTTATTGCGAAGTGTCGTGCTCACTTGTTTTTGTACTGAAAGCAGGGGAATAAGCTTTAGCTAAGGTTGAGATGTTGGTTTGTATCCAGAAATAGTTTTGAGGGGAGGCCCTTACATTTGGACTATAGCCTGAAATCCTGTCAGATCACCTCTGTCGTGTTTCTTATTCCCAGCCTGTCTGTCTGTATAAAGTTCAGCAGAACAGATTGCTCACACACAACAAACACGACCTGAATGCCGCAGCGATGAGCGTGTATATGTATTCAAACAAACTTCCTTTATGAAGGTCTAATCATAAAACATGGCAACATCCGCCTTTGATTCATAAGATGGTAGTAGAAGTAATCGTGACAGAGTGTTGTTTAGAACGATGTGGAAACCCTGCCTGCTCTGTGGCGATGTGAAGTGGCTGAGCTGCGACATCATGTCCATCGACAGAAGAAATGCTGCCAGCTATCTTCATAATCGTTAAAGTCATTTTTCATGCAAAAATGGCCGAATATATTGTTTCCTGCTTTACGGTTTGACTTTTTTACTACTTTACTTATTAAACTGAATATCTTTGTTGTTTTTTTGACTTAACCAAACCAGACATTTAAAGACATTAGCTTTGACTTTGTGGAACTGGCATGGACATTATTTACTATTTTTATAGACCAACCAATTAATCAAGAAAATAACCGGCAGATTAATGAAAGTAATAATTAATTGCAGCCTCTGACCTCTGACCTCTGGTTAATACGTACGTACGGGTCATAGGGGTCGTGTACAACGTAATTACAAAGTCCTGCTTTCATCAGCGCAGAATATTAACTATAAGTAGGTCGCTAATGAGGAAATAAAGTCCGTTAACTTGAGCATCAATTTGCAAATATTTCTTTGTCAGCATACTTGCTTCTGCGTTACCATATGGAAATCAGATGCTTCTCATTAGTACTGTATGGAAATGCTTGTCTTTCAAAATGCTATCAGCTCTGTCTGTGGTATATAAAGGACATTTCTGTCATGTGCAGTTCCTGCGTAACATTATTTATGATGAACTTTTTTTACGAACATAGACACAGATGCCACCATAAAGGTGAAGTGTTCTGTAAAATGTAAAGTTGGAGAGGCAGAATTACTCTAAAGATGCTTTGAAGTGCTAATTAACATGTTTGAAATCAGGCGGCATCGTTTGCATAGTTTGTGCGACTCCTCCATCTTGGAAAACACTGGCTGAGGGAAGCTGCATGTAAGGATACATGTAAAAACATCGTCCCTGACTTTATTTTAGATTATCTTGTTGGTGACATCGTCATGGAAACATAACTACACTTGTCCTTTTGCCATTGTTGTTTATGCAACAACAGGCCAGCAATGAGTTTGTTATTATTAGTTATTGTTTCCAGCATTTAATGTGTGTAAATACTGTGTCATCCAACTGCTGATAATAGTGTGTCATTACTGCACCAGATCATTTTAATCAGTGTCACAAAGGTTCTTTGTGCATCGTGAGAACTACATTTTAAATGTCATAACCAGCACCGTGTGTGTGTGTGTGTGTGTGTGTGTGTGTGTGTGTGTGTGTGTGTGTGTGTGTCTGTGTGTGTGTGTTTCTGTATAAAATGAATGAAAGAGACACAGAAGTCATTGTCAGCATTTCATCCATGGGTCAGTTACATAATTTAATTTTTATTTAATTTGTCCTTATTTCATTTCCAGCCCAATTAAAAATGTAAGAGTAATATAAGATTGTTTCCAGATAATGAACTTCCTCTCTCTCTCTCTCTCTCTCTCTCTCTCTCTCTCTCTCTCTCTCTCTCTCTCTCTCTCTCTCTCTCTCTCTCTCTGTCTCTTTCTCTCTCTCTCTCTCTCTCTCTCTCTCTCTCTCTCTCTCTCTCTCTCCTCTCTCTCTCTCTCTCTCTCCTCTCTCTCTCTCTCCCTCCCTCTCTCTCCATCTTTGTCTCTGTTTTTCTCTCTCTGCCTCCACCTCTGTCTGTCCTTCTCCGTGCCTCCAAGATTTGTTCTTAGTTTACATTCAGGTTCTTTCACCACACATATGAATAGCCGATTCTCTTACTCAATTTGGGATAAGGCTAAGTATGAAGTACATAATAGTAAGTATGTTAGTTCAAACTTAATTTTCTGAGAAAGTGACAGCCTGTGTGTGTGTGTGTGTGTGTAGCCCTGCCTAATAACATGCCTCTGACTGCGTCACACACAAGGAATCTACAGATCTGTTGACGTAGACACACACACACAGTGATCCACAAGCTACCGTGCTGCTGAAGCAGGCATGTGGATTCACCGCAGACATCAGACACACACGCAGCTAGAATTACACTTAGGGATTGGTTTTCATTAGAAAAGTATTTTGCTAAGAGAAGCCATGTTGCTGCTTGGTTTTTGTGGTCTGAGTGAGTGTATGTGTGTGTGTGTGTATTTGAATGCTACCAGTCAATGTGTTCCTTGTTGGCATTGGCCTCTTTGTGGTTTTAGGAAGGAGGGAGAACAAGAAGGACTGGGGGAGAGGCAGAAAGTGAAAGGAGGATTAACAAGGAGCAATGATGGAGAGAATGGTGATCAGAGGAGGCAAATAGGGAGGAGAACTCCGCTGGGTGAAATCTGTGTAACTGAAGCAAAAATGAAAACATTGAGAAGATAAGTGAGGGTAAAGGGCAGAAGGTGAACGGGATCGATTGAGGATACGTGGCAAAAAGAGAGAGAATGACAAATGAAGTGAGAGAGAAGAGAGGAAGGGAAATGACTTCAGTAGCAGTGAAGCTGGCAAAAAATGATGCTACTTCCGCTAACTTGTAAAGCTAGACAGAAAGAATAATAGAGAATGATGGTGAGAGAAGGAAAGGTTTTAGAGATAAGGGACATGTGGTAAGTGTGTGCATGTTTATTAACATGTGTTCCTGTTGTTTCAGTGGCAGATGAGAGCAACGTCGGATCCCTGCTTGGAAACACTGCAGGTGAGGCAAATACAGACCACCCACACCTGCACATAACCAAGTCATAGAGCATAGAGAGACACTGAAGCACGCACACACACCTTTTCACAGCGCTGCCTAATTCTCAAAGACAAAATGCTTTCCGAAGATGGCAAGAAAATAATGAAAAAGAGCGAAAGAAATACAAGTGCCAGACCAAAAAGGAAGAAGAAAGAAAAGTAATCAACAGAACCAAAGAAAACGGTTGCAATGACCTGAACAGAGGTATGTTTAAAAATGAAAGTAAGATGGTACACTTGCACACAGCCACCGTTTGTTGTGTGAGGAGAACCTGAAGAGGACGAGAGATTGCGGATCAGAATGAACACATATGCACAAATATATCCCATCTTCCCCCCCCCCCCCCTCTCCAGTTGCACTTGACTTTTACTCATGCAGGCCACCTCTTTTGTCTCCTATGTATTCGGCTCCTCTATACCTCCCTCTTGATATCTCGACAATTTGTCGGAAGTGCAAATGAAAGTAATATTTTCAGAAGGATTGGAGAGAGAAGAGAAGGACACACGTTGTTAATGAAACACGTAGACACGCTTCTTCTTAAGAACACCAGAGAAGAAGATAGGACACACTCATGTAAATGGAAAGCAAAAGAAAACAGAGATGACTGATGCTTCAAAACCCCCCCACCTTAGCCTGCACACACTTTTTCTTTTTTAAGTTTGAACATTAAAATGTTCACTTTGCCTTGAAGTCTCCCCTATTTCATTTGGAATGTAAGGACACTCTACCTCACTCCTCTTCATGTGTGTGTGTGTGTGTGTGTGTGTGTGTGTTGCTGTGTGCCACTTTATTGTTGCATTCTGCTGTACATGGTGGTATTGACTTTCATGTCCTGGGTCCATAGCCGTTCTAAAGGGAGCAAGCAAGGCGATATAAGGAGCATAATATATATGGAACACATATTTTGAACCCCTAATAAAACAAAAAAAGACTTTCATCTTCTTGTAAAGATGAGGGAAACTTTTGAGTTTTCACTTTCTCATCTTGGCTTTGGAGCTTAAGTGCAACTGTAGTCCAAAAAACGTGCTGTGTGAGCCAGAAGTTGGGACAGCAGTTAAATGTGTTCTGGACAAGATATAGTGATGTGAAAAGGAAGGCAGGGGAACATCTTGCAGAGGAAAAGAGGATTACTTCACAGGGATTGAAATGGTAAACATGGAGAGGTAAGGCTTTGTGGGAAGAAAAAAAAACACAACACATACTGTCGTGTCATAGACTCTGGTTACATATTCCTGTAGGTTTCCAAAACAAATCTTTTGATTGCCAGAAAACTGAATCCGTTGATGTTCTTGTCAGTTTCTATTAACTATGTGGACATCTGCACGGCCCTGCTCTCTGTCGGGGGGAAAAAGCAAAATGTAAAGACCTCGAATAACTATGAATGGCTTCCAGGTGTTACATGAAATCAGTCTCATTGTCAATGATGTTCCCTGGCGAGCTTTCTCATTGACGCAACTGAGTGAATGAAATAGAGAAAGGATTGGAAACACGGCCGGTGATTTGAGATGAATAGTACAGTATTGGAATAAAAAACATGTTGTTTGGCTACAATCGAATGAATATCCACCAAATGAGCACAATAAAAGCTGAAATACAGCATATTTAAATGGTCAAAACTAGATTTTGATACGCTGTACAAGATGTGGTCACAAGATTAAGAATTAATCCAGGACTCGCCATATTTGATTTTGTACAAATAACACATTTGTAATTACTAGAATTGTATTATTATTCAACGAGCAAACACCAAATGATACGCCCTGAAGCAGGAGTTTCATTTCCCCTGGGAGTGTTCACCCCTGTAACAGTTTTCCATTCTGTTTAGTTGCTACTGCAGCTTTGTAACATACGCCGCACATTTACTACTTGTTTTTGAAACGCCTATCTAGAAAAACAAACAGAACAAAAATCATTTATAATGTTTACCCCGACCTGTAACTCTATTTTTATTGACTGAAAGCTTGTACAGGGACAAACAAGTTTTGCTGACTGTTGCTTCCTCTGTTCTCACTGAAGTTGATCTGAATGTTAGGTCGCAGTGATATCTGAAAGTTGCCATGGGAAAGCTTCATCTGTAAAAATCTGATCATAGTTTCCAACCTTTTCCCGTCTTAACTGTGTTGTCCCCGCTAATAAGCCTCTTGAATATCCCTTTAAGGGTCTATTCCCTGTACCTGTTCCTGTTTTACAACACCACAGAGCCCAGAGAGCTGTTAAAGAGAGTGTGTGCCTGGCAAACGTGACCGTTTTTTTTTTTCCCCCAACCCACTTTCCTTAGCTCTAATGTATTTTTTATAAGTGAAATGCTTCCAACAACCCTGCGCTGAGACGTCAGACAGCTGCGTGGACTTCGGTGAGAGAGGGGCGGGCTCCCGGGAAGTGAGGAGTTTAAAGACAATGACTTCTGGGAAAGATTTTTCTTCCAGCAATGGTCTATTCCCCCCACACCCCAAGAAACCACACACACAAATGAAACTATTACCGTTATGGTAATGTTATGGTAATGGCCTCCATCATCCTGTGGAAAATGTGAACCTTGGAAGATTTCATATTATATTATAATTTTGCAGAATCTGAGATGCAAAGTGATGGAAATGGGAGATCATATTACAAAGTGTGTGTGTGTGTGTGTGTGTGTGTGTGTGTGTGTGTGTGTGTGTGTGTGTGTGTGTGTGTGTGTGTGCGTGTGTGGAAACCTTCCCTGAAAGTGAGCGGGTGTGTGTGACTGAGGGTGGTTTTTGGGACTAAATGCATTTCCTGTGTGTGGATGCTGCAGCTGAACACATTTTTGAAACTCCCTTCACTAAACTATAGTGGTCAGACATGCCTGACGTCTTAGTGGTGGCACAAATAAATAGGAGCGCAATCATTCCAGTAATAAATCAAATCAGCTGCGGAAGAGGAAACACGTGAACTGCGGTTACAGAGACAGAATGGATGCTTTAAAATACATTCTAATTAGAAATCATTCAAGTCCCTGTCATAATATACCGTATAGCTACACAGACGTAAACAGTGTCACGGTGGAAAACAGAATGTATCAGTCCATATCTTTCCTGAGTGCAGAGACTGATTCTCTCCTCACTTTAAGTAGGACAGTCAAACACACACTGCTGACGAGGCATAAAACAAACGGTTGCAGCTGTGTTTCTTTTACTGCATTTTCCTTTGGTGATGGGGACTGCCCGGAGCTCTTTGAGTGTGTGTGTGTGTGTGTGTGTGTGTGTGTGTGTGTGTGTGTGTGTGTGTGTGTGTGTGTGTGTGTGTGAGTGTGTGTGTGTGTGTGTGTGTGTGTGTGTGTGTGTGTGTGTGATGGCGTATGCATGTGTGTGTGTGTGTGTGTGTGTGTGTGTGTGTGTGTGTGTGTGTGTGTGTGTGTGTGTGTGTGTGTGTGAGTGTGTGTGTGAGTGTGTGTGTGTGTGTGTGTGTGTGTGTGTGTGATGGCGTATGCATGTGTGTGTCCTAGAATCAGAAGATGGGAGATGTTTCCAAGTGAAAATAAATGGTGAACAAGGAATATCCACAGGAAAGATGAAAAGCTTGCACTTCTAACAACGGGTCCTTAACTGTGTGTGAGATGGTTTAATAGACGTCCTAACACAGGTGCTTCCACTGGTAAAATAGTCTAAATTTTGTGCAATTCTTCTCATTCATCCAACTTGTGAGGACACGCTCCCATGCACAATCTAAAGCCACACACCCAAGTCAAGTTTTCTGTGCAGTAAAGTGGAATTACAACTGCCAAAATGCTCGTCTGCTTTTGTCGTAGTTTTCTGTTTTACTGTCTTTCTATTGCCTTACTGTGGTTCCTCCAACCCACTGCCATCTCTCTCTCTCTCTCTCTCTCTCTCTCTCTCTCTCTCTCTGCCTGTCTCTCTCTCTGCCTGTCTCTCTCTCTCTCCTCTCTCTCTCTCTATCTCTCTCGCCTCTCTCTCTCTCTCTCTCCTCTCTCTCTCTCTCTCTCTCTCTCTCTCTCTCTCTCTCTCTCTCTCTCTCTCTTTCTTGCCAACGCCATTCAGGCTTAGAGGCTGACAAACAGTCTGAGGAGCTTAGAATGAACAACATCTCTCTGAAAGTGTGTATGTGTGGGTGTGGGTGTCTGTGTGTGTGTGTGGGTGTGTGTGTGTGTGTGTCTCACAGGGGGCCGGTGTGATGCTGAGGCAGGCTGGTGCAGTCCATTGTCTGAATCTCTCCCTTGTGAAACTTTGACTTTGACTACAACAGTCACACACTGACAAGACTCTGCCAAAACTGCGTCTTTAGAGAGCCACATCTCTCTATATCCCCTTCTCTGTCTCTGTGATTTACTCTTCCTTTCTTTCATCTCTCTCTCTCTCTCTCGTTTTTAACCCCCCAAATTGTTATCTTTCCCTTTTTCATTGTGCCTTGGTCTCTCTAGCTCTTGCAGACTTTGCTGTGGGTTTAACCTGAACGCCACCTTGTTAGGCTGATGTGGATTGATGGATTAATGTGTCACAGGGAGAGCAGTGCATCTATTGTGTGTTCCCTACGTCTGCGTGGTGCTTGTGCATGTTAGCTAATGCTACGCAATGCCACCACACGTTAGCTCTAACAACCGTTTCAGACACATAATTCAAACTGCTGAAATAAGCAATCCTTGCTTCTCCATCCTTTGTACCATTTTACTTCTCTTCACGTGAACGTTTGCACCATTGATCTTGAATACCTTTTGCTGGTGCATGGGTTTTTTTCTGTTCAAGGTATCTACATCCGTCTGATGTGTTTAGCACACATTGACGTTTCTTTGTCTTTGTGTGTACTCCTGGCTGCCTCTCTCGTATATTGAATGCCCTTTGACCCCTCTCCATCTCCCGCAGTAAGCCAATAAAAGGTGAGCAGTAATCTGGAGATGGTCGCTGCTGTCGTTTCCTGCCTGGTACAGACATTTATCTCTATCAGCCTCTACACACTGATCACTGACAGCTACTGTACTGTATATTGTATGATGCTTGAGAGAGAGGGAAGCCATTTGTCTCTGTCCTGGACTAATCAGTCACATTCCCATTGATGGATTCGTTTTGGTTTTGTGTGTTTGTAAAAGTGTATGCTGGCTTGTGTGCAGGATAGATACTGTCTCTTGTAACTCTTGTCCACATCTCATACTACTGGACACTACACGTTAGCTCTTCAATGTTATACAAATATGATCGTGACTAATAATACATTCTTGCACTATGCAAACAATAATGATACTTCTTTAGTGACTGTTGTATTCAACCGTTGTTCAAGGTACACATCTCTGCGTGCACTGACACTCATGAGTGTACAATAGGCCAACAATAAGTATTGTGGGTTTTCCAGCAGGTGTAAGCACCGGGGTGTTTGATCAGTGAGTGTGTGTGTGTGTATTTACGTCTGTCCACAGCTATTCACGCATACTATTGGATCCGTCAGCCTAAGATTTTTTGTGATCGTTTATGACTGTATGCTCAAGGACCTCTCGTGGTTGCGGTGAGTCACAATCTTTGAATAAGTCATTGACTGTTGACTCCTCTCTCTTCTACGCAAGTGATCAACAGCTGCTTTAGTAGCTGAAGGCATTACAGGCAATCAGCTAGGCTAGAAACAAGCCTTACGTTGTCCATAGCAGCCCATATGTTGGGCTTTGTCATGGCTCAAAAACACACCTCCATAAAAAGGTTCCTTTTGTTGTTATGGGATATTTGCATTATAATTCAAAGTTGTTACTGTTCAGTGCAGCAGCGCCTGCGTTAAACTCAGAGGGAACCAGTAAATACTGACATGAGGCTGAGGATGATGTCACATGTTTTTACTATTTATGATGCCTGTTCAATTATTATGAAGCCCTGTGGGATAGCAAAAAACCTAATTTCATCTGCTGAGAGATTGAAACACATAACACACACACATATATACTATACAAGAAACTGTTGCTTACAGCAATGATCTTCCCTCCCCAGCCTAGGATATCTTACAGCGGATGCACAGATGCACACTCACACATACTCTCACTACACCTCGTATACATGTACACATGTTGGAGAAGGCCCATAATCATCTAAACACACACACACACACACACACACACACACAGAAAGCCATTTAAGAGCCATGACATTGCCTTCAGAATGTATTATGTAGAATTTGGTTCCCTCCATACATTTCCTGATTGCATTAAAATAATGGTTTGACAATGCTGTTTTCTTTTACGCTATGCATCCTACTATAGCGGCTGGGTTGGATGATGAAGTATTTTAGCTGTGATGTTGCATTTTTTCTCAAACTCTGGGCTGGAGACCGGGGGAACTTCCACTGATGTGAATGGCAAAGGATGGTGAGAGAAATCAAATTCTCCCCTTGGTAAAAAAAAAACAGACAAACAAACAAACAAACGGGGCCTGGGTGTGTACGATGTAAAAATAGAATACAGAAATGTAGTTGCATCTCCTTATGAGAGCTTCTAAAGTGTGCTTTGGTGTGCTCAAAGTTGGTGCTGCTGTTGAATCTGCTGGCTTTGCTGCTGCAGCCGGCTGCCAAAGCCGCTCCTTGGTGTAATTTTGACTTTCAAAGTAGCCCATTGCCTTCCTGCCAACACAATAGCCTTGGGATAGCTTGGCATTTCTCTCTCTTTTGTGTTTTGCTTTTCATTTTTTATTTCTTACTTAATTCTCTCCTACTCTCTCTATCTCTCTCTTGTTGTCACTCCCATCCTCTCTCTTTCACGCCCGGGCTCAGTATCTTTGTTTCTTTTTCTATAGCATCCTCTTTTGGTGTCTGTTTTTCTCTGCCAACCCCCCACTCTCGTATCCTCTCCCTCAAACCACTTTGCTACTCTTGTCTTGCTTGTCATCCTCCCTCTCTCTCTCTCTCTCTCTCCCTCCCTCTCTCTCTTTCTCTCTCTCTATCTCTCTCTCTCCTCTCTCTCCTCTCTCTCCCTCTCTCTCTCTCTCTCTCTCTCTCTCTCACTCTCTCTCCCCCCTCTCTCTCTCCTCTCTCTCCTCTCTCTCTCTCTCTCTCTCGCTCTCTCTCTCTCTCTCTCTCTCTCTCTCTCTCTCTCCCTCCGTCTCTCCCTCTATCTCTTTAAAAGCAGCTTAATTCTATCATCTTACAGTTGGACAGCAGTAATTACATTTATGACACAAATCCTGCTACTCACAGCAAAATACTTTGTGTGTACGAGAGACCGTGTGTGTGTGTGTGTGTGTGTGTGTGTGTGTGTGAGAGTGTGTGAGAGTGTGTGTGTGTGTGTGTGTGTGTTAGAGTATGTGGATGCATGCTCATCACCATGTGTGGTGGTATTTGTGTGTGTGTGTGTGCGTGTGTGTGGTTCATTCCCTGATAACCCAGCCCAGCACCACAAAGCTATTTATTAAAGTATTTATTTCTTCCTACTCCCCAGCACCCAGAGGTCACAGTCTGTGTACATACTGCGTGCTCTTCTGTGTTCGACTTCTTAAACTGACTGCAATTGCCCTCAAACTTTGTAGATTCCCAGTGGAAAATGCATCTTGACCCTGCATCCGTACACTGAATTTAAAATAGGAACATCACACGCATATTTTCATATGGAACGTATGCCATCTGCAGAAAGTGATGCGTGACTAAACACTGATGTGTACAAATCGAGGCACGTCTTTTGAGCCTAAATCTGCAGGATTATTAATTCATTGTAACTGTAATAAAAACGTCAGAGGCTGGTTTAACTTTGAGGCCTGTATTTTGAGAATGTTGTTGGCAACTGCAAACACTGTTGGCTTAAAGAGTTTGTGATTAGAGTGTGAATAAAAGAGAAGAATACATCAAAAGATCCTGGACAATTAATGTTTTGTCATGTTTTTAGTGGCCTTGGTTGACATGTTAATGGCAGCTCTAATCCACGGCCCTTAGAGTTTCCAAACTGTGGATTATATGTTCTTTAGAATACAGCCCACTCTCAGCCCTTGAATATATTGTTTGTTTTTACATAATGGTATGCCAAGTTATTGATCAAGACGGCTAGAAGAAAATATCTCGTTACAAAGAATAAAGCACAGTTGAAAGTTTAGAACTGGAGGCATTACGACTGTAGATAGTTGGCTTGATTTTGATTTGACTTTGTTTTAACTTCTGACATGCAGTGGGAGGCAAGTTTCATGTTAATGAAGTAAAGTGTGTATTTCACTGATGGCATAAAAACCTTGTGACCTTTTGACTTACAAAAGGTTTCCATTGTTGTGTAAGTGTTGTACTATCATTCAGACATGTAAGACATGTGACAGAACTATAAACAAACAAGACTTGTATGATATTTACTACTTCATGCATCAGGATTTCATGTGTTTATGGAAGTTAGTGTCACATGTCATGGCCTTTGTCCATCTCCTGTCCTAGCACCCGCCTTATATTATTACTTTAGATTATTATTACTCTTTGTTTGTGTGTGTGTGTGTGTGTGTGTGTGTGTGTGTGTGTGTGTGTGTGTGTGTGTGTGTGTTTGTTTACCGGTGGTTTAAAAAAAAAAGGTGGAAGTCACATCAGCCCTCTCATCTCCTCTGCTTTGAGAAAAACACACAAGCATACAGACACACACATTCTCTCTATCTCTCTATCTCTCTCTCCCTTCTCTCGCTTTCTCTCTCACACACACACACTCACACACTCACACGCACACCCTCACACACTCACACAGGTTTGTGTATAGGGAATCATTAGCTAAAGTGATGCAGGTTTTGCTATCATGAATCACAGTGGCATCATATCGACAAGCCAGGGCCAGCGAGGAATCCAGAATGTGTGTGTGTGTGTGTGTGTGTGTGTGTATGAGTGTGTAAGGATTGCCAGTATTTTGAGCTGGCAGCAAGCCCAGCCTTCCTCCCTTCTTCCCCATTTTTCTCTGCCACCGCGGTATTCCCCTGAGGAAACTTAATTTGCTCTTTGCCTGTCACTGTTCCCTCCCATCCCTTCTCTCCCCACCATCGGTGTCTCCCCGTTTCAAGTGGCACACAGTGACAAACCAAATTGGATGCACACATTACCTTCTCTCCCTCTTTTGTTTTACAATCTACAGTCGTCACACGAGGTGGGAACCTCACAGTGGGCTTGAGGCTGAACTTGCACACTCAGCGTGTCATTAGCTCTGGCTGGGTTTCTGCAACAGGATCGCATTAATTGCTCGATAGTCTGCTTAAAGCAAAACATGCTTTTTACACCACGTGTTAACTATACATACTGCGAAACCCTGAAGCTTCACTACATGTCTAATCTTTACCTCACTCTCCCTTGAATACCTCCACCGACACTCTGTCTTCTCATCCATCGCTCTCCTCTTCATCATCCTTCCTGCTGGATCCCTCCCTCCCTCAGTAATACCTCTCATGGTGTACTTGTGGTGATGGATGGAGAACCAGTAACAGTGAAGCAGATCTCACATCCATCACAAACTCAACAACAGCATAGTTAACTGCATCACTGTTTTTCTTTCCCCTTGGCTCTGCTCTCCAGAGTTCAGCAATGTCGTGGTCATTTTGGCTCTGAGCCAGTGTCTCCGCAGGCTTTTTAAACCAATCAGAGCAATGCACAGCTGGGTAAACCTATTTCATCAGACCTGGACACTATACATGCTTATCAGGTTGTATTTGTATTAGTAGCAACACAGGGTTTCCCACAGATCCTTGAAAGGTCTAAAAATGCATTGAATTAATTAATCTAAAAAGAAGGCCTTGATCGGTATTAAAATGTCTTAAATCACTCTTTCAAAAGTCTTAAAAATTGCAAGACATAAGTGGTAGGATTTATTAAATATTATATTTCTAACGTTGCATTGTAATATCCCAAAATGATTGTTAACATCTATTTCAAAATTTCAAATTGCTCTTAAATAAGTGGCATTAAGAGTCTTAAAATGTCTTAAAACTAACTTGCCTTAAACTTAAGGAACACCGGACCGCACATGGTTATAATGAAACTTGTATCCATCTTGTTAACTATAGTGTTCAATAAAGTATAGATATTAAATGTTAGCTCTGGCCGCATGAGTCATTTTATTATTTTGGCATTCTGATGGTCTCAAATGAGGTGCCAAAACCATACCACTGCAAGTCTCCTGTAGTCCAAGCTAAACAAAGCCAGCTGGCAGAACGTCACTCTTATCCTGTCTCACCTTGTCTTGGTTTTTCCGTCTCTCTCTGTCCCCCCCAGCTCCGTCAACTCCTGTGGAGCTTGGCCCTACGCTCGGCTTAAAGAAGTCCAGTTCCTTGGAGAGTCTCCAGACAGCCATGTCAGAGGTTAACAGGAAAAACGAACTCCTCCCCTTCCACCGACCTCGCCCAAATATGGTCAGAGGAAGAGGCTGCAACGAGAGTTTCCGAGCAGCTATTGATAAATCCTACGATGGGCCTCCTGAAGATGATGATGGTAAGCGATGAAGAGGGTGCATTAAGTGGGGGACTTTTGTGTGTTTTTTCTTCTTGTGCTGTATGTATACAAACACTCAGTCTGTAAGTTCTATTGATGTCTCAGAAACAGGGAGAAGACGATGCTGTTTTTAGTTAGAGACAAAGATATTTCAACACTGAAGCCACACCCCTATCAGTGATGTCACAGTAGCTGTCTTTCCTCCAAAAATGCCTCAGTGATTTTTCTTCCATGGTGATTGATGAATACTCTATTTTCATTGTGTTCCCAATAAGAACCTCCTTTACTATATTGAAAAGCCACTGGTGAGCTCAGCAGTTTAGGTCCGTTACTGTCAATTCTGATTAGTTTAGCAAAGAGCAACCCAGAACTTAAAAAGCAAATCAAGACTAGGGCATAGCCGAACGAAGAACACCATGCCTCAAAGTGTCAACGTGTATGAAGCTAAGCAGCAGCATCGCCTTACAATACGTGATTGAATTCAGATCCGGGCTTTTAGCTTTAAATATTTATCCGGGAGCTGAATGGTGGCTGCTTGCTTCTTTTTTTTTTACTCTGTGCCGTTGCAGTTCAATTCCCAGCTGTGGGTTATTAGCAGCGAGCTCTTATCAGTCACCACCAGAGTAATGAGTCAGGCTGTTTCAGATCACTACATTCACACAGGATAGGTCTAATAGGGCATGTCAACACCACGCACACGCAGCGGCCGCATCTGTCACCGTCCTTCTTAATGTTCACACTTTGAGAGCTGTTGTTAATTGACAGAGAACAGGGAGTCTGAAGTCTCTCTCTGTCTCTCTGTCTCTGTGTCTCTGTCTCCTGTGTCTCTGTCTCTCTGTCTCTCTGTCCTCTCGTGTGCTCTCTGTCTCTGTGTCTCGGTCTCTGTCTCTGTCTCTGTCTCTCTGTGTCCTCTCCTGTCTCTGTGTCTCTTCTGTTCTCTGTCTCGCTATCTCTGTCTCTCTGTAGTCATCTGTCTCTCTCTGTTCTCTTCTCTCTGTCTCTCTCTGGGGGTCCTCTGGCTCTCTCTGCGTATCTGTGTCCTCTCTCTGTCTCTCTGTCGTGCTCTGTGTCTTCTGTGTCTCTCTCTGCGTCTCTGTGTCTCTCTCTGTCTCTCTGTCTCTCTGCGTCTCTGTGTCTCTCTCTGTCTCTCTGTCTCTCTGTGTCTCTGTGTCTCTCTCTGCGTCTCTGTGTCTCTCTCTGTATCTCTGTCTCTCTCTCTCTCTGTCTGTCTCTCTCTCTCTCTCTCTCTGTCTGTCTCTCTCTCTCTCTCTCTCTCTCTCTCTCTCTCTCTCTCTCTCTCTGTCTCTCTCTTTCTCTATCTCTGTCTCTCTGTCTTTCTTTCACTCTGTCTCTCTGTCTTGCTCTGTTTCTGTCTCTCTCTCTCTCTCTCTCTCTCTCTCCTCTCTGTCTCTCTGTGTTCTTGTGTCTCTTCTTGCGTCTCTGTGTCTCTCTCTGTATCTCTGTCTCTCTGTCTGTCTCTCTCTTCTCTCTCTCTCTCTCTCTCTCTCTCGTCTCTCTGTCTTTCTTTCACTCTGTCTCTCTGTATTGCTCTGTTTCTGTCTCTCTCTCTCTCTCTCTCTCTCTCTCTCTCTCTCTGTCTATCTCTCTGTCTCTCTCTTTCTCTATCTCTGTCTATCTCTTTCTCTATCTCTGTCTCTCTGTCTATCTCTTTCTCTATCTCTGTCTCTCTGTCTCTCTCTTTCTCTATCTCTGTCTATCTCTTTCTCTATCTCTGTCTGTCTCTCTGTCTCTCTCTTTCTCTATCTCTGTCTCTCTGTCTTTCTTTCACTCTGTCTCTCTCTGTCTCTTGCTCTTCAATTGCTCACCATCTACCATCCGTCAGTTTTTGAGAGGTGGATCAGCAGTTGGACCTTTAGACCACTGGTGATCAGGAAGGCACACACTGCTAACATGTTGATAGTATAAGTGCAAAGTGAATATTTAGTCAGGGTTCATGTGTATCTGGTGTATTGTGTGGGATCCCGAGCTGAATCCAGCTAATACCACAGCGCTTCTCAATTTCCAGTGAATTTAGTTGTCAGGAGGAATATTCAACAGAGGCTTGGAGTCATTGGCTTTTTTCATATGTTGTGCTACATTATAATTTTTTCTTTATTTTGTACTTCTTCTGTTTCCTTCTTCACACACCATCCCTGTGAGTGACGTTATGGGGAATTCTGTGCCGTCAAAGAGTAAATAAGACACACACCTGTCACGTCTCGACAGCAATGGTTGCCACTGGCAATCATTTTGAGAAATTGGCAACCAATTATGGATGGCAACCACTTTGGGGATGGAAAACAGTACAACATGTTCCCCAAAAGCTCTTCATTTTGAATATTGTTGCATTAGTGAAATTTAAATATTGCGGTTATTCAATTTTGAAGGCTCTGTGAAGAACATGACAGCAGCTGTGCTACCGGTGTTTAGTATTGCAAGAACTGAGGGTGGACACATTAACTGATACTTACATTCATTCAAATTCTAGTATTAGATAAAACACAAACTACAAATGACCTTGTTCGCTGACATATTTACTGCATAGTATCTTTATTATTAAAAATACAATGCTAAAAATGGCAACCATGTTTTCAGTTTCGGCAACCAAACGCTGATACCTTGTTGCCAGCCTGGCAACCACTTTTATAAGTTAGTGTTGAGCCCTAACTGACTTGGCAAAGTACACACTATTAAATATTCTAAGAGAGTGTTCAGCGTAGCGCTGGCTAAATATGACATAACATGATGAAGATGTCACACCATCGGTGTTGGCCGCAATTCTTCTGATGTTTATTGTTCATTGATGTTTAGCTTGCCCTACACATCAGAAGAAATTACTACTGACAGGTTGCTGCAACACACACACACACACACACACACACACACACACACACACACACACACACACACACAAACATACAAACACAATTACATTTCGGTTGCTAGACAGCCTTTGTAATTAAGTCTGAAGTGAATATCCACACAAAGTAAAATCTCAATTGAAGTAACTAATTTGTTTTGGTTATCTCATAAAATCTGACAAGTGGTGTGTGTATGTGTCTGTGTGTGTGTGTGTGTGTGTGTGTGTGTGTGTGTGTGTGTGTGTGTGTCTGATCATTGTCATTCAAGGCCAGGCCTCCAGTTAGTCGAAGAAGTAATGAGGCATCACAGTTTATGCTTTGAACATTTTCGCTTTCTTATTTCTAAGAGTTAATTAATTCACTGTAAAGTTAATAAATCTGCCATGGAGATGTTGAGGAGAGAAGATTTAATGTTATTTGCCTTCGTGTATATGGGCTGTTCATTTGTGGTATATTGTTGTTTCTTTCTGTTTATATGCGTGGTTGTGTTGTATCGTTATATGTGGTCTTTACTGCGTTGTGTTATGCTGTGAGACTTTGCAAATGATTCTTGTTTTTACTGCTGTAATGAGTCACTCTGGCAAAGAGCTTTAGCTTAATGCCTGAACTCCATTGTTCTGTGCAATTGGAACCCACTCTTTAAAGAACTCACTTCTTCTCCATGTTAACTTGGATATTGGATCACAGCGATGGTTCTTGGCATTGCTGACGACTCAGCATTATGTTAATGCTAATCTATTCCCTCCAGATGACGGCTCGGAGCCGAGTTCAGGCCGGGACACCCCTGCAAGTTGTTCCTCCCGCCAGGGAGCGGGGGATCGGACAGAGGAGAAAGGCAAAAAGACAAGAAAAAGAAACCGAAAACAAAGAAAAAGGAAAAGAACAAGGGGAAAGAGAAAGAGAAAAAGAAAACAGAGGAGCCTGAAGAGACGGAGAAGAAGAGCAAGAAAATAGGCTTCGGCCTGCTGAGGTCAGTAACTGTGTGTGTATGTGTGTGTGAGAGAGGGAGGGAGAAAGAGAGAGAGAGAGTGTGTATGTACAGGATGGCAGATACAGTACTTTCACTAGCTGGTGAAATCCCTTGTATCCATCGTGTCATGTTTTAAATCATTTTCATTTTAGCGTGTATTTGAGGCTCATTTTGTCACATTTCTAATCAGAAATATCATATCCAGGTGCACACAATTAATATATTTGGTATAAGCTCAACATGTGTTTTAATCTTTTTAAATAAATAGTGTGTTTTAATGCTGTTGATGAGGTCGACAGTGACACACAACTGACTGCTCAGATGAGCTGACCTGTTAACATGAGATCACAGTCTGTACTGTGTTAGTGTAACAACCTGTAATCCTGCCTTTATTTCAATCAGATAATCCGTCATCAACAAAACGTCATTCTGTCAATAGGGACACTTACATTAGCTCACTTCATGCATTCACATCAGACAAAACTAACCTTTAAACATGAACACTGAGCTCTTTTTTTCCCCTCATGAAACACTATAAATTGCTCCGAGGCGCACAAAGACCACTCTAAGAGCGCCTGCCACAATTTCCTTAAGAGGTGCTGGAAATAATCTGTCAGAACTATTTCATGTGATTAACTTTAACACTATATCTTCCAGTGTGAATGGGACATTTAAGTTGACACAGCATGAATGGGGCAAAGTGTTTCAATGAACAGTTTGTACTTTCTACCTTTAATTGCTATCAGTTCTTTTCACCCTGGTTGTTTGTGAAATGGGATTTCACATGACCATTACATAGATACACATCTTTAGAAAAACACGCAGCCTTTCAAAAAGCACTCACAAAAGCATTCTGTGTGAACCAGAACACAGAAAAACACTTCCAGATTTCAAAATCGGATTTTTATCACAATGATTATATCACAGAGCTGTGTGTTATTTAAAGTAAAATATTAGGCCATTAGATTAATATGCACTAATTTTCTTTGATTTATTAGGCTCAGTGCTATTTCCACCTTCTTCTTCAACTCTTTTCTACCTTGTTTAGCTCAGTCTCACTTCAGTGTGCTTTCTCTCTCTCATAGCCATAGTATTTATATCGTCATTAATAAGAGTTGTTCTCATGGGGAGCAGAAATATTCCTTTTATGGTGTTAAAAGGGCGTCCTTCGTCATGCAGTGTGTAAATGGCCTGTTCTTAATTATGTCAATTCAATGTTGTATTTAAAGAGAACATTTAGATAAAGGGTGTGTACTGTGCAGTATGTTCCTTCCTTCTTCACCCACTTATTGTATTGGTAGTTTACATTTACACCCACAGTACCTACCTGCTTATCTACCAGCCTCCATGTTTGTCAATCCCTCCTCCTACAATGCACAATATGCAGGTTGTATGAAAGAAAACTAAATTCAGCGTCAGTTTAATTTCATGGTCTTTAGAGTTTAAATAACATTTACTGTTTATATCTTTATAATGCCTCAAAGGGTAGAGAGACCTTGCAACATGGAAGAAAGTCCCTGGTCATTTGAACTTGATAAAGGGTCAGTTCACACAAATCTTAAAATACCTCCGTAGATGTCCCTAACAATATTTGTCATTGAAAACTGTTTTCTACCACTGATTATAAAATAGTAAATAAATGAAAACCATCCAGAGCAAACTGTTCTTTCTATTAAAATACTTTTTTAAATTACGTTTTGCCATGCTTTGAGCATCACAAATGTAATCCTGTTTAACTCCAAAAGACCACTGTTGACTTACTTTTTTTTTCTAAAGTGCATTATTAACACATTAATAAGACATGATAATTCATTATAAGGCTTTATAAAACTCTTAATAAATGTCTATAATCATGCTTGACGATGTATAACAAGGTTTATTAAGTATTATAAGTGGTGGACATT
>NC_041375.1:8511752-8521752 GCF_900634415.1 Cottoperca gobio | reverse complement strand
ACATGGTAATCTATGAGGTGAGATTGGGAATGTTTAAGGTCTATCCGAACCAAAAAGGCGCTGCAGTTGCCGGTGCGTCATGTTTATGTGAATGTTGTAAAGTATGTGTAAATGCTGTTCATTTTCAGATTTAAAATAGTGTGAATTTATGAGAATCTATGGTAATAAATGCATGGTAGCCTGCTTGGTTATAATGGTGCACTGCTGTATTTCGTGCATGCGTATGTATGTGTTTCTGTTCGTGTGTCCGTGTCTGCTGACCGTCGGCTGAAGGATCCACTGAAGTTATGTTTACCTTAACAAAACTTTAAACTCAAGGAGCCACCCAATTGGAGAATGCCGCCGCCATATGAATACGTATGAATAAGGAAAGAAAGCAGAGAAACTTAAGGTTACAATTAGAGCCCCATCATTTCCTTTGAGCATTGAGTCCGCTCTCTTTCTTTACCTCTCATTGAGCCGTATAATTACACTCTCTGCCATATTTGCCTCTTTATTTCCCGTCTTTCTCCTCTCGGCTCTCTCCAGCTGGCCATAATGCGACACCCCTGTTAGACTTTAAGTGCTCCATCGTTCTGACTTCTCGTAGATGGATGTGATTGTTACTGGGCATTGATAATTAGCAAGGATATGTATTTTTTTCCCCTTCTCATTATTCCCAGAACAAGATTAGGCATCATAGAAACATGATGTCACTATTTAGCAGTGCAATGCTGTAGACACATATAGAAAGAGGACACAAAATTGCAAAATAAAGGATAATAAGGAAAAATAAATGAATACCAAAAATAAACCGTTAAGAAGAGATTGATATCTGATAATCCAGCCACTTATAGCACTTTTGATTAGCTAGCATTTAAGCTGCGTAGCAAACAAACAGTATGGTGTCACGTTTAGGTGAAGACAACGTGAAATATTTTATGCAAAGAAGTTGTTTCAATCTCTTTATGTCGGTAAAACCCTGTCATTGTTTCATAATTAGAGAGCACATGCTTGAAAGGAGGGGGGAGGACCCACAAGCTGCCAATCAAACATCATGACAGAAAGTCATTGAAGTGTCATGCACCGATGTCATGCCTGCCAATCATCTGTGAGTGTTTGCGAGTGTGTCTGTGTATGTGTGTGTATGTGTGTGTTTGCAATTGTATGTGTGCTTCCTTACAGTGTCTCTGTGTGTATGTGTGCGAGTGTGTGTTTGTGTGTGTGTGTGTGTGTGTGTTTCCGTCTCCATGTGTTTCCATGCTTGTTATCGGCGCACACGTGTCAATCATCCATTCCCTCAGGGATCCACTTGCCAATGATAGCAAAGGGAGGCGTGTCTATGGAGTGGAGAGGGAGGGAGTGAGAGAAGAGCAGAAGAATAGGTGAAGTGAGAGTCACAGATGTTTGCACTCGTTGTCTGCTCGTTTGTCACCGGCTTTTTGTCCTCAGGAACTATTCAGACGCACAAGTGTGGAACAACCCCTCTGCTCACTGTTCACTATTCAAAATGGCATGTGTGTGTGTGTGTGTGTATCTCGTAGTTATTTGTTGTGGGGACCTGTCTTAGTTTTAGACCTATTTGAACCATTTAATGTCATGCTGGCAAGTTGTCACATCTAAACAATGTTTTGGTGTAAGGTCAAGATTAGAGTCAGTGTAGGTTAATTTATGGGTTAAGGTTATGCGTAGGGTTAGGGTGATCGACAAAACATCCAAAACTGTTAGGAACACAAAGCGTGGTGAGAAAATGTGTCAGGTCCTCAGGCTCCTACCAAGAGTGGGGGGAAATTCTTTTTTCAAAATTAGGATTCCCCTTTATTACCTTTGAACCCATCATTCTGCTGCTTTCCTCCCATCATCAATACATGTGTGCCTATGCACAGTAACTTCTTTCTTGTGTATTCTGGTTAAAGATAAACCAATAAACCATTTTTAGATAACCAAGCGATCATCAATAGCGACCACAATGTTTTATTTTCACTCAAGCTAGATAAAAAAAAATAATGCAGCCTGCAAAACTCCACTGCGCCCTACAATTGTCCTTGGTTTGGTTGCCAATGAAAGGATTCAATTTGTTCAAGATGATGTCACAGCATCATGTAGCGTCGCTATGGTGATCACCACTTGCCGTGGAAAACAAAAATGAGCAAAGGACCTGGTCCCAAAAGTCCAGTCCAGTCGAACGATGCAGTGGGATTTAGGCATTAGTTATGCCCAAAATGACACCGCAGTCTTTCTGCACGTCTGCGTTGTTGGAATATGCGAAAGAGTTTATGAGATATCGGGGGTGACGACAGAGTTCATACTCTGATGGACTGTCGCGCTGAAATGAAGCTGATCTTTTAAGCTCAAGGAGACTGGCTGGGAACAGAGTGAGGAGTAGAAGTAATTATGTAGAAGTCTTTTAGTAGTACATATTGTTTACTTACAACTGCTTGGCTGCTCAATAAAATCAAACATGAAAGAAGCAATAATACCCAAAGAAACTTTTTTTCTCTCCAGTCAGATACGGATGGTTGTTTTCTCCAGCCTACCTTTTCCTACACAGATGGAGGCTTTAAGAAACCTCTGCATATATGTCTCATTAAATCTTTCTCGCATGCAAATGAGTAGCCATACACCTTCCATACAGATTCTGGTGTTTGGTCATGAATATTCATCATTCTGTTCCCACTAATGGCAGAACAAGAGGTAATGTGATCCTCCTAACTGGCTGTTAATCAGCTGTTCTTACTCCGATATCTCTCGTGAAATTAGTCTCAAGCGATAATGTCGTAACTTGTACATTTTAAAAAGCCTTCTGGAAGCGCAGCCTACGTGTGCGAGCATGTGTGTATGATGTGTCTTTAATTTACAGGTTTGAATTTTTGTGCTTCTCCATTTTCATCATAGACAAAAGATATATATATATATATATATATATATATATATATAAAAAAGTAATACATTTGTCAATAAAACAACTTGAAAATGACTGTCCATCCCCTCTAAGTTTGTAAATGTGCACTGTGGTGACACTTTGCCAATAGTTTGTGGTTTAACTGATCATTCAAAGGACTGACATGAAAAGGAAGTTGCTGACAGACAGAAGTGATACCGACAACAATGAAAGAAACTAATTATGTTTTTGCTGTCCGATTCATAGAGAAGCAAAAGGTCAAACGTGGGACATCATGAGACAAGCCAATGCGCTTCCTGTTTACTTCAATGTTCTTGTTCTCTTTTCATATGCGTGCACGTACAATGGCAAATACACTGACATCCGAGCATGTCGCCTCACACGATAGCCCAGTAGTAACACTATAAGAGGCTCTGGAAGGAGAGAGGGAAAAGGCCTGATTAAGCTGCAGGTGAGCATTAGTGTTGTACATGATTGTATACCCTCCATATCTCACTCACTGTTCTTTTCCCTTCCATTTGCTTCTAAATGTAGGTAGATCAAACAAAGGTACAGATGTTCTCTTGTTTACTATAATCGCTCGTGTTCGTCTTCACTGTGGAACTCGGCCCGTTGGAGAAAGCGCCCCCACAAATGAATACAGGGATGTAGGGAGTTAGAGAATTAAGGAATGAAAGAACAGATGATGGAAATATAATAACAATGTATTGTGTGTCCAGAAGGCGTATAACACATGCTGTATATATGGCTCCAAAGCTATATACAGTATTTTGTCCAATGCCCCCGCGTTCTTTTCCAAAGCACTTCTGGATGCTTAAAAGTCAGATTTTCTCTCGCTCTGTATCTCTTCCAAGTAATACAAACAACCTGAAACCTGTCTTATCCCAAATTCCTTTTTCGTCTCTTCACTTTATGTTTAAAAGCGAGAGAAGGGGACAGGGAGGAAAGCATAGAGGAGAGGAGAGGATGTCGGAGGTTAAGTGCTGAGAGAGAAGTGTTTGATAGCAAGGGGCGACATGCCGAACGAGGCGGCGAGATGAAGGGGTGAAGGCGAGCTAAGCTATGGATAGGAAAAGAACAGAAACGAGGTTAATGAGAGGAAGGGGGGTAAAAGAATAAGGAAAAGGTAAAAAGGAAGGGAGGTGAAAGGGGTAAGTGAGAGAAGGAGAGAGAGTTGAAGGAAAGGGTAAGCCTGCAAGTAGGTAGGTATCAGTAATTAGAGCAAGGCTTGTCCCTTGTGAGGCAAATGCTCACTCACACTGTTAATGCACACCCACGGTTATGGCCCTCCCTTCCCCATCGAGCCCTCCTCACTCGGGCGGTGAATATGCTTCTTTACCTCCTTTTCCATGTTAAGCCTTTCAAAGAAACAAATGACCTCAGTGTACATTCTTTCAGCAACGCACAGGCTAAACTACACAACAGTCACACATACAATCACACACTTTGAATGGACCATGAATGTTGTTTTAAATAATGCACAAACAGGTATAGTGATACTTCAAAAGCATCAGCAGCAGTGGGTAGCGGAAGTGTAAACCAGAGGGTGATACATCAATACATTCAGCTGATAAATAAAACATAAGGCGTGTTATAAGGTCACGGTTTGCACATGTTGGAGATATTAACTATTTAGCAGTTTTGACTGGCTCAATTAACCATATCCTCACCGTGTAGCTGCTGGGGTGTAAAGTTTAATGAGCTTCAATGAGAGGAGAAGCTTCTTCTTATTTTACTTTTTTTTTGCGTCAGCGTGTTAGCAGGCTATTCATGCTTATGACATGTTTGGCCTCTGAAGGGCTTTTTCTAACTATATATAGATCAAGCCTTTTGTCAGCAATTTTTTTTCTTAAAACCTGTTTTTAAAACATTTAAAAATGTCATTCATCATTCACTATAAATGTTTTTTTCTTTCACACCATGTATCTCCATACACTCGAGGGGTAATACTTGTTAACTGTATTGTTCTCCCTACAGACAGAGATGCGTCCCACTTTCAGAAATCTGTTCATAGTATTTTTCTTCTTCTTCTTCTTCTTCTTCTTCTTCTTCTTCTTCTTCTTCTTCTTCTTCTTCTTCTTCTTCTTCTTCTTCTTCTTCTTCATGTTTTCACGTCTTTGCAGCTCTTGTTTTTTTATTTTCTCTGGCGCCACAACACCAGGACAAATGCCTTGTATGTGAAAACTTTTTTGGCAAAAAAACTATCATTATCCTTTCACATTTAGCCATGAAGTTTACTCAAGTGTGTGTATGTGCGTACGTGCATGTGTGTGTGAGCCACGGTCTTGTCCAGGTAATGACTTGTGCAGTGTCCAGTAGTGCTGAGTATGCTGTTGATGCTGACCGCACACAAACTGTATTGACTGGTGTGGTTTGAGTATTGATATGTGGCCACTTAAAAGCCTCTCTTAGTCTATTGTGTGTATGCCATCTTTTAATTTAGATTAGGCTTTACAGAGTGCAATAGCCAGCCTCCTTCTAATTTATTGAACTACTCATCCACTATTCCACTGTTCATTGCATTGCATCGCAACACTAACCTATACACATAGACCTTCATATAGCCACTCTATATTTTATTTGTCCAACTACCTATTTGAAATATTGATTTACCTATTCATCTATTCACCTTTAATACCTGCATTCTTTGCATGTTCTAGTTCTAGTATGGAGTTTAAATGATTTGTATAGAGAGGCATAGTCCTTCCCGTTCCAGTGGATCTTATTTCACAATAATATGTACGTTAGTTAACGCCCTTTTAAATTGACAACGGCACAATTCAAACAGGATCAAAAAAGTATTTGTCTCTCGCCGTTGACTACCGTACTCATTCTTTTCAATCAACAAGCAAGGGGAGGGACTTTGCCTCTCTATTCTAAAAACTATCTCAAAGAGGAAAGCATGAGAAGAAGGGACAGGGACCCCAGGAACTTAAGTTCTGGAAACATTGTATTGTAAATGTGGCCTCCCTATAACGTCAGCTGCATGGCAGCGCTAGCAAAAGTTTAACAGCAGCAGCAGTGAAGGCTGAAGGGTTGTGTTTGTGGTGGCATTTGTAAGCGTATAAGCCGCAGTGTGATATAGCTGTATTTGTCTGTATTTCTTGCCTTGTATGTGTGTCTGTGAGGGAAAGAATGGAGCAGTTCATTTGGTCCTTAAACTGAGTCACAGCCTGCTCTTGCACTGAATAACGCAGTGTACAGGTATGTATCTGTATTCATGCCACTGTGTGAGCATGAGCATGATTTCGGCCTGCATGCTTATTGTAAGAACGGTGTTAATGTGGTGTTTGTCCCTCATCTGCTTCCACAGTACCACATCATGCCGAAGGCTGTTGAAATCCCCATACAGAATTATTATATTATCATTTTCTCTACTGCACTGTCTCTTTCTCATTGTGTCTTTCTGTCTGTGTCACTTCCTTTCTCTGTCCAGATTCGGGAAGAAAAAAGAAGAGAAGAAGGAGGCAAAAGCAGCTCTGCAGCGACAGAAGTCAGACGTCCTGAGTGATCATGAGTTTGAGAGGATGAAAGACGAGAGGGAAAGGTTGGGAGCTTTGATGATGATGATGATGATGATGATGCTTTGTGCTGACATACAGACTCAGATACTGAGTATATTCACATACAACTTTTTCTTGTCTTTTCTCATTGAGGAAAATCATGTAACCATCTTTTATTTTCCTCCCAGATGATTGTTCACTTATATTTCTCACGGAACACATTAACACCACTGCATTATCCTTCGGTCTCTCTATCCCTCTCTACTGCATGCTTGTCATTCCTGAGCTCCATACTAATTGTGTAAAGTGTTTGTTTAAAGTCATTTCTTTGAGGTTGCCCTTGCTGTCATTATTAGTCCACTCATCGAAATCATCAGTGTTTTAATGATGTTTCTAGATATCTCAACTGGCTCTCCGTCCGTCTTTCAGGATCGAGGCAGGGCATCCTGAGCTGCGAGAGCACCGGCCCGGACACCAGCAAGGTGGTGGCGGCGGCGGCGGCGGGTCGGCGTATCCAGATTTTGAAGATGACGACACAGACCCGAACTATGCCCGAATACAGTCCTTCAGGGACCGAGATATGGGTTCAATGCCGCAGCCACTGTCGCAGTCACCTCCCTATAGTACAATTCAGCACGCCCATGCCGGCGCCCCTTCCCCCCAAGGCCCTTCTGCCTTTCCTGGGCATGGAAATCATGGTAACGACCCTGGAGCCATCCCTGATGACGACCCCATTGATAGGCTGTACGCCAAAGTCAATAAACCAAGAGGAGCTGGAAGTACGTCTCCTCCTGTCTCTGCTTCTGCCAATGAAAGGTAAGGACCCAGGACCTTCTCAGGATCAACTTATAAGAGTCTGAAAAAAGCTCTGCTCACTTGCTTAGAGGGCGGTAGGTTTTTCATCGAAGCAATAAAGGTTTGGTGAAGTAGTTTGACACACAGTGGCATGATTGGTATAATTTGATCAATTCTTCAGTGTTAAATTTAATTTCACCTTATAAATGAATCTTATAAAGTACACGTTTCTTCCTGAAGCTAGACCTGGGCTGGAAGCTCCCAGGTTCCACCAAGCTTTCTTCCTCCACCCCTCTCACTTTTACAGTACAGTATTGTTTTGCTGATGCTTCATTATTCTCCCTTTCTTTTCCCATCACCTGTCTAAATGCTTGTGTGTGTGTGTGTGTGTGTGTGTGTGTGTGTGTGTGTGTGTGTGTGTGTGTGTGTGTGTGTGTGTGAGAGAGAACAAGAGACAAAAAGGAAAGATTGAATTGTTTGTGCTTGCTTTGAGCTTCAGTTTGAGCGCTTGTGTTCTACCGTGCCCACTGACATGTATATAGTGTGTGTGTCTGTGTGTGTGTGTGTGTGTGCGTGTGTGTGTGTTGTGTGTATCCCAAAGAAATATCACCGCAGGGCTCAATGTGTTCCTCTCGGCTCCACAATCCTCACTCCTTACCTTTATTATCAGTCAGTCACAGCTCACTTACTTTTGAATATATCTACCCGTACAGATATTCCCACACACAGACACACCCACCTTATTTCTGTAGCTGTCTTCATGCGAGGAAGTAAAGCTGTTTGATGGACAGTTCCAGGCTTCACAGAGATGTTTTCTGACACTGTGTTCCTCAAATTGTTTCCTCCCTGCATAAATAGTGTATATGCATGGAAAGTCAATCTCTTCTTTTTTGACCTTGGCTTGTAGGGTATACTTCTTTAGTAAAGTTCAGCATTGTTTTAGCCATTCAAAGACATTGATGTAAAAGCAGGGCCAGGTTCTAATAATACTTTGTTCAAGGGCTTTCTGCAAATTCCTTATAGAGTCGAGGCAGAGCAGTCGGAGGACATCAGTAGACAGTACACACTCAAACGTGCACATGAATTAGATAAATAACATAAGTGTTTAGTTTATTTGATAGAAGAGCACCTGTTCAAAGTGAAAAGTGAGTTGAGAATATAAAAAATATAAAAGATCTAGAAAAAACAAGAACACTTTGAATTGTTCCTTCCTTAAAAGAAGTAAAACAAGTCTAAGAATGTCTTGATTTTGGAAACCATTATCCATGGCCACAGCAGTCCTTGCAGATAGTGCTATTCATCTATCATCACTTCCTGAAACCTGATGATGCAGACAGAAGCAAGTCCAGGTATTGGCTGACAGTAATCGATGGTGCCAAAAAAAGAAGGCAGTTGTGTCAGCGGTAGTTGTGTGTGTGCGTGACTCGCTGTTACTGTGCACTAAGGGAGGCCAGAGCATGTGGGAGACGGAGATAAACAAAATCACTGAGGACTCTATTCCATCAACACCTCTGCGTGTGTGTGTGTGTGTGTGTGTGTGTGTGTGTGTGTGTGTGTGTGTGTGTGTGTGTGTGTGTGTGAGGACTGAAAATAAGATTTGATAGATTCCTGTTAGAAAGCAAGTCCTGGATATTAAAAATGGCTCAAAAAGCTAAACAACTAAACAGACCCTGCCTTGTCCTTGATACTGTTGGATAAAGATGATACTTTAGGGGCTGAAACCCCATCGGCTGCCCTGTCTGACTAAAACTCTCCACTGGAAACCATGAGTGCGGCTCAATGACCAAATAACCAGTTTGCTGAGTCAGCGGAAATGGTAATAACCTTTTAGTAGGTCTTAGTTCAAAAAAGAAAATGTCAGCTGCAATATTCAGTACAACACTTCACAATTAAAATATATTGCTGCATTAAGGAGTTGATATCTTCTTAATAATTACCACCGCCAAGCAGTGTTGCCAAACTGGCGACTTTCTCGCTAAATCAACTTTCCAAACCTTCTTAGCGACTTTGTTTTGTCGAAAGCTACTAGCGACAAATCTAGCAACTTTTTCTGGTGTTTTGGAGACTCTGACGTGAAGCACGTATCGTCCTGCAGTTACTGTCCTCAATGAGCAAAGGCTGGTTGAAGCTGTTGTATTGGAGATGATACACGGGCATACTGCCTGTATTATAAGGCTGATTTCTACGACAAACTTTGTGATTATAAAAAACACACGACAACTCAAAAACATACTCAAAAGGCAAAGCCTTATAACAGTTCCACGCAATGCAAGCCGCCATTAATGAGTAAAAACATTGACTGCAAAAGAAATCAAAAAACAAGAATCAACAAAAGAAAATCAATTTGTAGTTCTAAAGGAGTGTTTTAGTCACTTTTTGTCTCCCCCACGACGTTATTCCTCTCCTACAGCGCCCATTACTATTACATGCAAATGAGACATTATGCAAATTAGGCGATGGCGTCATTTAGCGACTTTTAGGACAGCCAATAGCTACTTTCCTTACTGAGGAGTTGGCAACACTGCCGCCAAGGAGGTTATGTTTTCAGTGTGGTTTGTCTGTTTCTCAGATTATTTGTGCACAACCTATATACAGTAGATCAATTTGGCACATATGTTAATTCAGATAAATAAGAAGCATATGAACATACAAGCTATAGATTAATATACGATACAATATCCAATAGCAGAAATAACATCCAAATTGCAAATATCTGCCTTTTTAGCTGCCAATCTCTGAAAGTTTTTAGATAATTAAAAACAACCAAGGCACAAGTCAAAGGCAGTCCGGGCCCAAGGCTGTTTCCACGTGTGACTTTAGA